>NC_089592.1:75825874-76125874 GCF_019320115.1 Miscanthus floridulus
TTATACTTCTCCTTTTTTGGTCAGTCCATGCATCAGTCATTAGGGAGCAACCATTTTTTGCCCATTCATCTTCATGCGTCTTCATCAGCTTCTTTGTCTCCTCCACTTCCTCAGACAACAATGATTCCCGTAGCTGATGCTGGTTTGGTTTTTTTCCACCAGGGCCAAAACGACCAGCCGCTTCTAGCATTTGATCAAACTCTACATTGTTGATCTTGTTGAAAGATACACCTGAAATGAAATAAAAACCACTACAAATTAGATCAATTCAGTTTAGAAAGTACAAATGCAGCAATCAATTGAAACCTTGAAGGTTAAAATGTAGAATGGATCAATGGGCAAGATTATTACCGCGCACATACACCCATCTCGCAATGTAGCGCTGCAAGGCATGTTGTCTCTCTTTCCATACTGTTTGGGTGATTAATTGCTGCCGAGTCACCTTTGCGTTGCTCAGCGAGGCTTTATCAAGAGGCATTGTAAACGTATCCATAGGCCCTATTTTTCTAGTGCCATTCCCTCCAGAACAATCAATCTCTTCTACTTCTGCCGCGGTGGTGTCCTCATCAGCATCCAGTGCACCAACAAGATCCACGGCATCTCTAACCTCTTGCTGCTCCGCATACCTAGCCTTCTTATCTCTCTTTGAGTCATCTATGGCTTTCTTGCACTTTTCTTTGTCCTCCTCTGTTGACTTTTTGCAAGGTTTAACCTGCACAATTAGGAATCAAATAGTAAGTTACTAACAATCTGCTATAATGTGGTAAGTATTCTAGAATCATGCTTGATGGCATAAATCATGTAACCTGGCCACGAATCCCAGCAATATGGAGTTTAAACCTATATATCCCTGCTGACACTTCTTGACCACACAGCTTGCACTTGATCAAATTCAAGTTGTTTGGATCCACCAGAACTCCATAATCCCACCCAATGTCATCAGAATTCCTTTTCAGGGGCATTGGTTTGCTTGTGGAACTAGAAGGATTTGATGCGGCAGACGACATCCTACAACTACAAATGATGAAATAAAAGAGAGCATTAGGCCACCAGCAGATCAAAATGTAATCAGCAGTATTGCTGTACTGCATAGGCAGCTATTTAACAATCTGTACAAGACTACTCATAAGGAACCTTGCTTGTGATCAAATATTCTTAAAAATATGTAAGCAGCATTACTCTTTTACATTTATATTCAGGCAAATACAATATATTCACCCATTAAAAGTATAGAACTTTTATTGTACACTCTAGGAGCTAGGGTCACATCATGCAGCTAATAGTACTAAAATATACTGTATACTGTATAGTATAACTAGACTAGTTCACGAAACTTAGATAGCAAATAGCATACAAATTACAACATGCATACACTGGTTTTACTTTTACAGAAGGTAAACCGCAATCCACAGGTGGATAATAATGTGAAATAGAATGGAGGACATGAAGCGGGACTTAGGTACTACCTGTAGATTGGAGGCTGACGTGGTCGTCGACCTGCAGGGCTGCAGTCCTGTAGAGCGTCCAAGCTTGCTTGTGAATCTGAGAGCAGGGGAGGAACAGCCTCACACGGTGGATTTTGAATGGAGTGCGGTGTTGGTGCTCAGAGCAGTGCGTGGCGATGTGATTCACAGTGACAAGCAGCGAGCTACGCAGCAGCTAGCCGGCGAGCAGCACTGGAGTCGACCGGCGAGCAGCACTGGAGTCAGAGCAGCGCAGGGCCAGCCGGCGAGCAGCGCAGTGCGTGACGATGTGATTCACAGTGACCAGCAGCGAGCTACGCAGCAGCTAGCCGGCGAGCAGCACTAGAATCAGCCGGCGAGTGGCGCTAGGGTCAGAGCAGCGCAGGGCCAGCCAGCGAACGGCGGCCGCAGCGCCCGAATAAGTGTGCTCGTGAATGGGGCTGGCGGCGGACAGAATGGAACCCTAAAGGCAATGAGTTGGGCCTCTGAGTATATATATGCGCACTGTGTATTGGGCCAGTTTTTGCGCGCCTCTTGGTGGACCAAAATTTCATTCCCGCCCGTGACCATCTATCTCCTAAACGGCCCGTTTAACCCGTGTATCATCGTTTACAGACATTCTGTGTCGCCCGTTTTCTCCGTTTTTTACCGTTTAGAACCGTGTAAACGCTCCAGCCGTTTAGGACACCGTTTATGCGCTAAACAAGACGGAGAGCCACCGTTTCCGTTTACAAAACCGTTTAAACGACCGTTTAGGCCGTTTAGGCGAACATTGGTCGCCACTCCCCACTAGTCCTCGTTGGAGCACCCGCGCAAGGGTGTAGCTCCCCCTTGATCCGCGCAAGGATCAAGTGCTCCGTCGTGGTGAATCACCCACAACCGCTCACAACTTAAGTCGGGTCACCCACAAGCTCCGCCGGGTGATCACCAAGCTCCCAATCACCACCAAGCCGTCTGGGTGATGACGATCACCAAGAATAACAAGCGCGAACTCTCACTTGACCACGCGAAGCCTAATGAGAACGGTGGATGCACACTTTGCTACTCTTGATTCACTAATGAGGCACTCTCTTGGATTCTCAAATCTCAATCACTTCACTAGGACCTTGCTCTTCTTGGCACTCACAAACGTGTTTCTTAGCTGTTGGAATAAGCAAAAGTAACTCCACACATGAGTGGAGCTTCTATTTATAACAAGGGCTGAAAAACGAACCGTTATGTGCCTCTGCGAGGTGACCGGACGCTCCGATCAGTTCAACCTGCACACCAGTGTTAAAGTGTTGACCGGACGCTGGCAGGGTCCGATCACTACTGACCGGACGCGTCCGGTCGCATTTAACCCTCATTGTAACCTTACTGTACTCGACCAGACGCTGAACCCCAAGGGTCCGATCAGTACTGGCCGGACGCGTCTGGTCGCAGATTTTCTCTTCTAGAACCTTACTAGAGTCGACCGGACGCTGGCCCTCAGCGTTCGGTCACTCGACCACTCAGCGTCCGGTCGCGCCAGACGCAGTCTCCTTGATCAAATAAACTGACCGGACTTTGCAGCCAGCATCTGGTCCGACCGGAGCCAGCGTCCGATCAGCATTTGACCATCCATTCACTTCCAACTCTCGATCATATGTGAATGAAGTTTGCTCTATAGGATCATAGGGCTGTTGTGGAGCTACCTAGTGCTAGATTTAACAAGTGTGCACCACACCTAACTCACTAGACTCATCTAGGTCAAGGTACCCATCCATACCCCCCTTAATAGTATGGCCAAAGGAAAAACAAAGTCCTAAACTACTATAAGTGTCTTTCCAACTCCAATCGATACTTAGAACAAGTCATCCTTAACCTTATCGTCCATCCTTTGAAAATCGAAACGATTTCCATCGTAGGGGCATGACCACCTTGATTGCCCAATTGAATTCCATTACCATGACCTAACTTAATTGCCTCTATAAAACACACGTTAGTCATAGTAATCTTGTATTGTCATTAATCACCGAAACCCAACTAGAGGCCTAGATGCTTTCAATCTCCCGCTTTTTGGTGATTGATGAAAATACCACCTCGAGTATGTGAAAGAGTGAGGTTTTTGACATGCTTGGTTCATTTAAGCTTTTGTCAATTAGAACAAAAAAAGTTAGGCAAGCTTATATGACCCAAGCCAACACGATGTACTCAAAAGATATGAAATAAGCATGAGTACAAGTGGTGAAACTCATTTGCATCGGAGTAAAGCGCGGAAGCAAAAGCAAATGAGCATAACATGAGTGATATGACATATAAAGGAATTCAAAGTAGAGAGCACACATATCATATATCACAATTACGTAGATATCACTATCACATAGATATAATAGTATGCATGAAAGTAAACACACGAATGCATAAAAGTAATAGTGTATCACCCAAATAAAACTCCAAATGTATATAATAGACTAATAGCTAACTAGGCTCCCCCTAAAAGTCGCCCCCCCTGAGTCTACATACTTAAACCCTCTCACCCTTTGGCGTCAAACACCAAAACCTAAGGGTCGGTCGGTGGGGCTGCAGCGGATGAGCCGGGAGCACGGCGTGGCAAAGGGCTCGGGCGTTGATGTCGGCACGAGCAAAAATGAATTAGGTCAGACCACCAGCGATTTAGATTAAATAGGGTGGCCCCATGAGTCAAAAAAGGAAACAGGGAAAGAAATCTGAGTCGCGCATGATTTCTACTGACCGGATGCTCCGATGGTAACGACCGGACGCTACCACCCAGCGTCCGGTCAATTCCAGAGATGTCCAAATCCTCTAGAATCGTGACCGGACGCGTCCGGAGGACACCGACCGGACGCAGCTAGAGTTCGGTCAACTGAGCCTGATTCTTCTCCAAATGATCGGACGTGGGGACGTCTTCTGACCAGACGCTGAAAGATAGAGTCCGGTCACTCCTTCGCAGCGTGTTCACCTCCTGTGAACTGACCGGACGCTGGACTTCAGAGTCCGGTGCAGCGTCCGGTCACTCTTTTTTAGCAAATCTTCAATGTTCCTCCGTGCTACCTGTTCCCAATCAAGTCCCAACTCAAATAAGATCCAAATAAACACCAATTGGGACTGATGTGAGTGACCTCTCTCAAACCCTCATATTTTTCAAAATATTTTACCTTAGGCTATAATTCTTTTTAAGAAAATAGGCAATAAGAGAGCAAATGGAACAAAACGACAAAACAACATTCATGCATATGCAATACTCATAAGTAAATCTAGTTGCTTGTCAAGTTTGATCCAAGGTTAAGCTTCTTCACACGCTTTTCAGCGGTTATCTTAACCATGTTAGACAAGCCCTATATGCATTATAAAGTGCTAAACATGTTGTATATTACAATGAATGCAAGGGACAACACAAGCTCATCTTTTAGTGAAGTTACTAAAATCAAGTACATTGAGCTCATTCCACAATCTACAAAATGTAGCCTCATCTAGCGATTTAGTGAAGATATCCGCTAATTGATCTTCGGTTCTTACACCTTCTAGTGATATATCATTTTTAGCAACATGATCTCTTAGAAAGTGATAGCGGATATCTATATGCTTGGTGTGAGAGTGTTGAACCGGATTATTTGTAAGTTTTACTGCACTTTCATTGTCGCACAAAAGAGGTACCTTTTCTAGAACTACACCATAGTCTAGCAAAGTTTGTTTCATGTATAATATTTGTGCACAACAAGCACCTGCGGCAATGTATTCCGCTTCGGCAGTGGACAAAATCACACTATTTTGTTTCTTAAAGGACCAAGACACAAGTGATCTACCAAGCAAATGGCACCCTCCGGATGTACTTTTTCTATCAACTTTGCAACCGACATAATCCGAATCAGAATAGCCAACTAATTCAAATATAGCTCATTTGGGATACCAAAGGCCAATGCTTGGTGTGTGTGCTTAAGATCCTAAGGATTCTTTTTACGGCAATTAAATGTGTTTCCTTAGGATTAGCTTGAAATCTAGCACACATACACACACTAAACATGATGTCGGGCCTAGATGCGGTCAAATACAACAAGCTACCAATCATAGAACGATAGAGAGTTTGATCAACCATGTTACCTCCCTCATCTAGGTCGAGATGTCCATTGGTTGGCATTGATGTCTTGATTGGCTTACATTCATCCATCTTGAATCTCTTGAGAAGGTCTTTTGTATATTTCTCTTGAGAGATGAAGATCCCTTCTTTCATTTGCTTGACTTGAAAACCAAGAAAGAATGTAAGTTCACCAATCATGGACATCTTGAACTCCTTCGACATCAATTCACCAAATTCTTTGCAAGAGTCTTCATTTGATGATCCAAAGATGATATCATCAACATATACTTAACAAATGAAGATATGCCCATCAAGCTTCTTGGTGAATAGTTTGGTGTCGACCTTCCCAATGGTGAAGCCCTTCTCAATGAGGAAGTCCCGAAGGCGCTCTACCAAGCTCTTGGGGCTTGCTTAAGCCCATATAGTGCCTTGGACAACCTGTAAATATGATTAGGATATCTAGGGTCTTCAAACCCAGGAGGTTGATCAACATAGACTAGTTCATTAATAAAGCCATTTAAAAATGCACTTTTCACATCCATTTGATATAGTTACATTTCATGATGTGATGCATATGCAAGTAGGATACGGATGGCTTCTAATCTTGCAACCGGTGCAAAGGTCTCTCCAAAATCCAAACCTTCAACTTAGGAGAACTCTTTTGCAACTAGTCTTGCCTTGTTCCTCACAACAACACCTTGATCATCTTGCTTGTTGTGGAACACCCACTTTGTTCCAATGACTCTTGCACCTTTTGGTCGCTCTTTAAGAGTCCAAACTTCATTGCGAGTAAAGTTGTTCAACTCTTCATGCATGGCATTGATCCAATCTGGATCTTTAAGAGCTTCTTCTTTCTTGGTAGGCTCATAACAAGAGACAAAAGAGTGATGAGCAATAAATGAAGCAAGTTTTTAAGATCGAGTCATTACACCCTTTAATGGACTCCCTATGATGAGATCTTGTGGATGATCTTGTAGGAGAGGTGTATTTCTTCTATTGACCACTTGAGGAGGAGGTTGTGGAGCATCAACATCTTGTGCTTGTACCACCATTTGCTCATGGGAGACATGAGTATCTTCATTTTCTACTCTCCTATCTTTTTCACCATCTTGTGGCACACTTAATGAAGAAGGTTGATCAATGACTTGTACATCATCTTCATCATCTTTTGGCTTGATGTCTCCCATTGGAATATTCTTCATAGCCTCCCTCAATGGTTCGTCACCTACATCATCAAGATTCTCATGTGCTCCTTGGGAGCCGTTAGATTCATCAAATTCTACATCATATGTTTCTTCAACCAAGCCGGTGTCATGATTAAATACTCTATATACTTTGGACTTTGATGAGTAACCAACAAGAAAACCAATATCACAACGTCTTTGGAACATCCCTAGGTGTTGCCTCTTTTGTAGATATAGCATTTGCAACCAAACACCCTAAAGAAGAAGACGTCCGGCTTCTTCCCATTGAGCAACTCATAAGGTGTCTGTTGACACAAAATGTGACGCACTGTGCTTCACACACAGCAAGCCGGAAAGCGTGGCTTCAATTGGGCCCTCGGGTGCTTCGTGATCCAGAAACGTGCCAGTCAGTTTGACCTGAAAAAACTAACAAGGGATAAAACAGTTAAATGCCAAACCGGAACATGTCGGGTGAGACCAGACAGTTCCATATATACGGCCCTGAAGCCACTTACAACGACATACAGCTATAGAAAGCTGTCTGCCAACAAATTTATAAACCATTCAGCTAATCGTAAAATGAGCACACGTAAAAATCCGATTGCTGAATGCATATGCATGGGAAGACATGTTTGAACAAGTGAAATTAATTATGAGTTAACGCATAACCAAGCTTAGCAGTCCAGCCGAGTTGGGGTCCATGAAGAAGGAACATGCAAATAAACACGATTAAACTAATCTAAAACCTGCATCTGCCGCACGACACCTAGTTTCGTTAAAGCTTAAACGTAATTAACAGGCATGAACCCACAACATGTGACAATCTAGATTAAAATAATTCAGCCATTATGAGCATGTTATCTATTTGCAAAGGTAATATGAAAAGCAATGATCATTGAAGCGCGAATAAAACCATAAAAAAGGGCCGAACAATATTAATCTAGATTGGGCAGAAGTGTGTTACAAATATATAAAATATTTAAAACATGCAACACAGGATAACTTAATGAATCTATTTAGATTTTGCCGTATCTAATAGAGCCGATAACTGTCTTGCTTTCACTAAGCATATTGAGCAAACGCCTGCCGCACGGTGTCTACTCATAAACAAAGCATAAGCAAAGACTTCTTGATTGTCAAACAAAGATCCGCCGCACGACCATTGAAAACAAACAAGACTACTTGCATCACATCTAAATCCACCGCATGATACTAAACATGATAACAAGGTTGTCAGAACTTACGGAGGTCGACGGATCGATGACTCCTCTCGAAGAACTCGACGACACGACAAAAGGACTCGAAGGTTGGCACGGGGCCGGTTGTATTGATTTGGTTGTGTACCCTTATTACAATGGTCGAGGGTCAATATTTATACCCTAGACAAAACACGAGTCCTAGAAGACTACGATTTACAAAGGAACTATTAAACAAACTTGGAAACTACAATTCCTTGCCCTAAACTCTCAGAGTCCTTTATTATTACAACTTTCATCTTTTCGATCGGCTTTGCCTACCATCTTCTGCTTTCCCGAATGGAGTCACCACCTTCTGAAGTAACCGACTGCATAAGCATTTAGCCGACCGCTCGTTTTGTTTGCCGAATATCCTTCTTCCTGCATGCAGGTCCACCTGTCATCCTCCAAAGTCAACCAAAATCCAGTGTTAACACATGCCCCCTCAATTTTGGGATAAAAGTCGTTTTATTCTGAAATTGACCACAAGCTCCTTCTTCCTCCTAGGTCAGCACCGTTCAACACCACAGCCGCCGTCCAAGATTTCAAGCTTTCAGCGCAACCTCGGACCCACTTTGAATCTTCAATGGCGACCCAGGACGAAATCCCAGAGGTAAACTTCACTTATATTCGGCAATTTCCACTTGATCTTCCCGTTCTTCTTTTGGCTTATTTCTCTTTGATTTCAATCACCCTTTAAAGGAATACAAGAATCAGATTTTGATCCCCTATGCTGCCAACCCTGATTCCTATTTCCTCGGTCCAATGGGAAATCCTGACCCTGTTGAAATTATCGAGAAGGAAACCCAAAGAATCCCTTTCAAATCTAGGATCACCTTGCCAAACCGATGGCCAAACACGTTCAAGAATTGGCCATTTCCCCCAATTGCTGGATGGCGGAATTGGTACAGGAGAATGCTGGAGAAAAGCAGCAGCCACTGGGAAAGTCAAGACATCAGCCATTGTCTGGAATTATCCTTAGCAGAAACACCCAGAAACGATTCTCTTTTGATAGCAGCTTCCCATTTTTGGTCTGACACCATCAATGCCTTCATTTTCGGCCATGGTATAATGACCATCACCCTAGCCGACGTGTTCATGATGACTGGCTTGAACGTGTCACTACCAAGTACAAGAGCAAAAGTAATCAAAGAGCCATCAGCTCTGGATGTGGATGGGTCAAATACATCCAGAACTACATGAATGCATCTGGCACCATTTCTGACAAAGAGTTGAAAGCCTTCATGAATATGTGGCTATGCAGATTCATCTTATGTGGAAAATCCAATGAACCAACCCTGAATCACATGGTGATGGCTGAAGACTTAGCTGCAGGCACTCAGATCACACTAGGCAAATATCTCTTAGGGTCTGTTTATCATATGATGCATCAGATTACTCTTTAGATGCGCCAAGGTGGAGAAATCTCTTGTGTGAATGGTCCCTGGTGGCTAATTCAAATGTGGCTCCAGCTATACATGCATCAGATAACCTCCGTGAGCCTCTTCAATCTAAGTTTCCCTTCAGTTAACTATGCTGAAGGTAGTACAGCAAAGGTTAAGGCTTGTTAGACTTATGGGGAAGCAGCATCATCTATCAGCATTGACATAGACATCGGTCATTTCTTCAAGCTATTTTTCAAAGGATTCAGCAATGTGCTCTGGTTTCCTTACAGAGAAAATGAAAATTTGACTTTGTCCTGCAAGTTTAGCTATGAAATTGGTTGTTCAGGTCAAGAATCCATGGAGATCTTCAACTCCTTTATCAAACCTTGCACTCTGCCAGCCGAATTTCATCATGGGAGGTTAGTGCAGTCCACCTATGAATTCTACTATCCAAATATGGTGGCCAGAAAATTAGGATGTGGCCAGCTGCCCCCAAGATTCCTCTTCTCAACAATCATAAAGTCAAGGGAAGTAATAACAGAAAGAATGGAAGCCAAGAAAATCTTTGAATTAGGATGGGAATTGCCAACATACGAACCATCTCCATTTGGGCTAATAGATGCTGCTCATCCCTTCTGTCTCTTGGTGGCAAGAATGGCATGCTCATATCTTCAATATATTAGTTCATCCTTTATGCAAAAACTTGCAGCCCGATTTTACTTCTGATAGTGAGGTAATTTCATTATGCTCATCATTCCCTGCTCTTGAATTCACTTCTTATTTTAACATCTGGTTATGCACAGGATCTTGAGCCTACTCCCCCAGCCAAAGCAATCCAGTACTATTTGGCTGGTCCCAAGCCTGCTCTGGGGTTTGATGCTCCAAAATTAAAGGAATTCATGAAAATCCCTGCAACTTTGGATTTAGTACCTTTAAAGGCACTCATGAGAACTCCTGCTACTTCAGCTGCTGCATTTTCAAGAGGAAAAAGCAAAAGGAAAACACCTGAAAGTTTTCTCTTACCCAAGAAACCAAGGACCAAGAAAGCCAAATTATCTCTTAAGGTATGGACCTTTTATTCTCTATCAGGTTAACAACCCCACTTAGCAGTAAACCTAACCACCTCTACATTCATCACTTCCATTGCAGCCACAAGCCGAAATTCCTAGACTGGGTAGTACCTCAGCAGCTGTAAAACCAACCCCTAAAATTTCTACCGAAAATGAAGAAATCCATGACAGTGAAGCTTCAGAGACTCATGAAGCTGAAGGTTCAAAGGCTCATAAATCTGATGAGACTATAGGTAACATCGTTCAACCAATTCTCTTTTCCTCCTTCTTTTTTTTAAATAACATCTATCCCTTATGCTCATCATCATTTACTTTATTGAGAATAGATGAAATCTTAGATGAACTGGTAAGGGAAACTTCTCCTGATCAAGCTCCAAACTCGTCCTTTCTGAACATTCAGCCAAGTCCTCCAGCAAGCCAGGGTATAACCCATCCTGATGATCAATCAGTTCACCAGGTAATGCCTTGTCTTACACTATATTTTAGCAAATTCACCCAATCGGCTAACACCTCCTTTCTTCTCTTTTCTTTTAGAAGAACATCACTAAACCGACCACCAGCTACTCCTTCTCTATTGAGGACTACATCATTGAAAAAGGTGAAGAGATTACTTCTCAACAAACCTTATCGCTGGAAAATTAGGCTCGGCTAAAAGAGATGATCATTCTGCTGAACAAGGATACCATTAGTCTAGTTCAGGATGCAGATCAGATAAGAGACCTCCTTGAACTCATTGATCAAGATATCCCTTCTACTCTCAAGGCCCCCCCTAGAATTTGCAGCCCATCTTGATGACCACTTTGCCATGGTGAGAAGGGCAACCAAGAACATATCTTCGAGGGCTGCTTTGCAGAAGGATAGATCTTTAAAGAAGCTAGAGATTAAAGATCTTCACTCTCATATCCAGACCACAAGAAATTCCTTGACAACCTTGGAGCCTGAACTGAAAGCCATGGAGGATGAAAAAAGCAGACTAGAAGCTCAACTAGCCGAACTGAATGCCACAATTCAGTCTCACAGGGCCCATATAGCTAATTTGCCGAAGAACATAGAAGCAGCTTCACTAAAGATAACTTCGATCATCAAAGAAGATCAGCAAATCAAAACTAAGTTATCCAGCATCTAGAGTTCTGAAGATGAGGATCAGAAAGTGCTAGATAATGTTAGCCGAATAAGGACTGAAGCCATAGAGGCAATCAATCAGCTTCTGAACAAGTAGACATTGGGCTTGTAATAAACTTAAGTGTGATATCCTCCGACCCTTGATCAATCAACTTTATGTTTACATATTTTTATTCGTTTGAAAAAGCAATCGGCCATTTTCCCTTAAATTATTCAATTAGAATGTAGCCGATTGTCTCCATTCTTTCGATAGCCGAACAAAACCTAATTTAAATGTTGTGAGGGTATAGCCGAACAATGCTGGCTCCAACAAATCAGGGAGATAGTCGAACAACGTCTGTGGAAAGTGGAAAACCCTACTCTGTGGAATTCCCTACTCCAGTAGCGGCCCAGCTGAAAGGAGAAAACCCTACTCCATCGTTCAATATTCTTGCCCCACGACTCTGTGGAATTCGCCACGATTCTTCGCTTCGGCTTATAAATAGACCCTTTCGTTAGCCTTCATCGCTATCTCCGTTTTAGCGTTCTCACATCTGTCTCCTCCACTTCCTTTGTTCGATTCATTCCAGAAGAAAACCCTAACCTCCACCAAAGCAAATGGCGAACAGTGGCAACCGTGGCAAGCGACCTGCTGACGGAGAGGCGAAGGAAGCAGAGCATCGCGCTGCCGGCGCCGTGGGTACGATTTGGCTTTTTGCCCCCTTGTGATTTTCTTGTTCATCTCTTAGTTTCAATTTTTTCTTCCTCATTCATCAGGATAAGGGTCATCAGCTCCAGCCAATATCATCTCCTTCCTCCGGCGATAGCAGCTCAACCGGGAACTCCATCATCTGGCTCTTCCGGATCCTCTAGCTCTTCAAGCTCCTATCATCCCAATCCTTGGGGCCCGGCGGAACTAGCAGATGCACACCATCCATACTCTCACGAGGAAGCGCTCAAGTTTTGCCAGGAGAGGGACGAGGCCCGGGAGGAGCTAGGCGACGTCTCCAAGAGATTCGGCATCGAGCAAGCCGAATGGGAGGACCAGCGGAAGCAACTCTGCGACGCCATCACCGGTTTGATATCTTCATTTGGTTTTATCATTCTGGCTTCCCCCGCTTGCTGACCCATTTTTTCTTTTCTGCCCAGCTCTTTCTGCGGAGAATGACCGCCTGAAGGCGGCGGCAAATAAGATTGCCGACAAGGTGAATGCCCAGGGGGAGACATCCGAGGCACGCCTTGATGCTGTGGACGGCCGTATTGATTAGGCCATCATCCAAGGTGTGCACCTTGGTGCTTCTCTCGGGCTGGCGGCAATGACCTCCCAAACCAACGAAGACTACTCCTTCCAGCCAGTCGGCTTCGCTGGAGGATGTCCGGACGAGATCGACAACATCGATGAGCGTCTAGAGGTCTACGATGATCATGCCACCGCCCTAGCCAAATCCACAAACCCCCAGTCCGTCCTCAACAAGTTATTTGAGGAGTAGTTTGTATTAGGATGGACTTCTATAAATAATCTTGTCTTTTGGAAGAATACTTATTTCTTTGATTCTTTTCGGCAAAACTCTGCCTGCGACCATCAGAAAAATGCTGAAAACCCCCGGTCTTGCATAAACATTCTTGTGCTAGAGGCGATGCAAACTGCATCGGCTATTTTGTGCTAAAGGCGATATGAACAATATCAGCTATTCTCAGTCTTATTTTTTTTAGGCTAAAGGCGATTTTCCCTTTATCGGCTTTTCTGATCTATATTCATGAACCAACCTCAACACTGGGGTAATATTTCTTAAGAAATCTTCCATTGATAGCTCTGGTAAACTCCTCCCCAAATAAAGTCTTCAATATGTATGCATTGCCAGGTACACATTCTACTATTCGGAAAGGACCTTCCCAATTTGGAGACCATTTGCCGAACGCTCTATCCTTTGTTCCAACTGGCAATATAGTTTTCCAAACCAAGTCTCCTTCTGCGAATTGCTTCAGCCTAACCCTTTTGTTATAATACTTGGCGACGCGTATTTTATTTTTCTCAATATTTTCCAATGCCTTGAGACGAATCAAATGTAAATCTTCCAATTCATCCATCATTAGATTCTTATAATCTTCTTCTACCAATTCTTTCTGTAACACAACTCGCCTTGAACCTGACCGTAATTCCCATGGTAATACAGCATGATGCCCATAAACCAGTTCATAGGGAGATGTTTGAGTGGACCCATGACAAGCCATTCGGTAAGCCCACAATGCTTCATTAAGAACCAAGTGCCATCTCCTTGGGTTTTCATCAATCTTCTTCTGGATGATTTTAATCATAATCTTATTTGATGCTTCTGCCTGACCATTAGCTTGTGCATAATAAGGAGAAGAATTATACAACTTAATCCCCATATCTTTGGCAAAATCACAGAATTCTGAAGGAGTAAACTGAGTTCCTTGATCAATTGTTATAGTTTGAGGAATCCTGAATCTGTGAATTATATGTTCCTTAACAAAACTGATCATATTCTCTGACGTTACCTTCTTCAAAGGGATAGCTTCAACCCACTTGGTGAAATAATCCATGGCCAAGAGTACAAATTTGTGTCCCTTATTAGAAGGAGGATTGATCTGACCAATTAAATCTATACCCCATCCTCTGAACGGCCAAGGCTTGATTATGGGATTCATAGCAGATGCTGGAACTTTTTGAATATTGCCAAATTTTTGACAATTGTGACACCCTTTGTAATATTCAAAACAATCCTCCAACATTGTCGGCCAAAAATAACCAGTTCTCCTAATTATCCACTTCATTCGATAAGCTGACTGGTGTGCACCACACAATCCTTCGTGAACCTCATACATCACTTTCTTGGCCTCTTCTCGACTTAAACATTTTAGCAATACTCCATCGACGGACTTGTAATATAACTGATCATCAAGGAACACAAATTTGAGAGCTTTGTACCTGAGTTTTCGGGAAACTTTTTGAGATGGACCTTTCAGATAATTGGTAATTTCGTATCTCCAATCACCATCTACTTGATCAGTATTTAAAACACCTTCTCCTATAGCAAAAACTTCCCGACTCTCAATATCCAGAAGCAACTTGAGCTAACTTATTTGCTTCTTCATTGTACTCTCTAGGGATATGATGCAAGGTTACTACCAGAAAATTCTTCAAAAGTTCTCTACACTCCTCATAATATTCTCTTAACACATTGTTCTTGCATTCATACTGACCACTCAGTTGATTAATCACCAACTTAGAATCCCCAAAGATTTCAACAGCAATGGCCTTTACTTCTATAAGAAGCTGAAGCCCACTAAGCAACGCTTCATACTCTACCTGATTATTAGTAACATGAAATTCAATAGGAACCGCATACTCAAAAGTTTTTCCTTGTGGGGAAATTAAGAGAATACCAGCACCACCACCTTTGTTGCAAGATGATCCATCAAAGAACAAGGCCCAAGGCACAATGCTTATCGCCTCAACAGAAAGATCCCGATGTTGGGTAATAAAATCGGCAATAATTTGACCTTTTACCGCCTTTGCCGATTCATACCTTAAATTAAATTCTGATAATGCTAAAATCCATTTGCCAATTCTTCCATTCAAAATTGGCATTGATAGCATATGTTTGATTACATCAAAACTAGAAACTACCACGCATTCGGCATTCAACAAATAGTGCCGAAATTTGGTACATGAGTAATACACACACAAGCAAAGTTTTTCTGTAGCCAAATACCTTGTTTCTGGGTCTAGCAGCTTTCGGCTAAGATAAGCTATGACTCTTTCTTTTCCTTCAAATTCTTGCATAAGGGCCGATCCTATCGTTAGGCTATCGGCCGCCACATACAACTTAAAAGGCTTGTCAAGTTGTGGAGGTACCAGCACAGGTGGTGCCTTCATATATTGCTTGATCTCATCAAAAGCCTTTTGTTGTATGTCACCCCATACAAATTTTTGATCCTTCTTGAGCTTTAATAAAGGAGAAAAGGGTAAAACTCTCTCTGATAGATTGGATATGAATCTTCTTACAAAGTTGATTTTGCCTAACAATGATTGTAATTCTGTGAGATTGGTTGGCGGCACAACTTTGTCTATTACTTCCATACTCTTTTTCCCAACTTCAATTCCTCCTTTATGAACTAAAAATCCTAAAAACTCACCAGCCGAAACTCCAAAGGCACATTTGTTTGGATTCATCTTCAAGCCATGCTTTCTTGTGCACTCCAGAGTCTTTCTTAAATCGGCTAAATGTCCTTCATGATTTCTAGACTTGACCACTACATCATTGATGTAGATCTCTACAATTTTGCCGATCAGCTCGTGAAAAATATAATCCATAGCTCTTTGATAAGTTGCACCGGCATTCTTTAACCCAAATGTCATGACTATCCATTCAAACAAACCAATATGACCAGGACATCTGAAGGCTATTTTTGAAATATCTTCTATTGCCATAAAAATTTGATTATAGCCGGCATTATCATCCATAAAACTAATGACTTCATAACCTACTGCTGCATCTACTAGTAAATCGGCAACTGGCATTGGGTAACCATCCATGGGAGTGGCCTTATTAAGATTTCTGAAATCTATGCAAACCCTCATTTTTCCATTTTTCTTGTATACCGGTACTATATTTGAAATCCACTCTGCATACTTGCATGGCCGAATGAAGTTTGCTTCTATTAATCTTTCAACCTCCTTCTTCACATCAGCCAATACCTCCTCTTTGTATATCTTCCATGGAGGTTGTTTGTAAGGACAAAATCTAGGTTTAATGGGTAATCGATGTTCAACAATGGAACGATCCAATCTAGGCATTTCTGTGTAATCCCAAGCAAAACAATCTTTAAACTCTTTCAACAGATCTATCAACTTTGATTTATATTCTGGGTCTAACTTTGCACTAATATACATCGGCCTTGACTTAGAACCATCACCAACATCAATTTCTTCCAACTTATCAGCCGACATAAAACCACATCCCAACTTTCCTTTGTTGCCATCGATAGGATTTCTCATTAAAAATTACTATGAGAGCTGACTGCTTGGATCGGCTGTTGGCCCTCGCTGAAAACATTTACAGGACCTTCTTTCCACACTTTTCCAGAGAAACAATCGACGCCTTCATATTCCCAGTAGGTAGATTCTGTGGCAGCAACACTTACTGAATCATCAGCATGTACAACTTCAACGTCATCTCCAATCCATTGAATGAGAATTTGATGCATGGTTGAAGGAATGCAACAATTAGCATGGATCCAATCTCTGCCCAAGAGTAGACTATATGCCCCCTTGCAATCAATGACAAAAAAGGTAGTAATCAGAGTTTTCGACCCAATAGTCAGCTCGACATGGATAGCACCTCGTGTATCGGAAGGGTTGCCAGCAAAGTCCCTAAGCACCATGTCAGTTTTCAACAATTCTTCATTAGTCATCCCAAGCTTTCTGAAGGTAGTATAAGGCATGATATTGATAGCAGCCCCTCCATCGACAAACATCTTACTTAAAGGCTTGCCATTGACATATCCCTTTAAATAGAGTGGTCTCAAGTGACGATTCTTGATTGGTTTGTCAAAAACAGCCTGCTGTGTTAATACAAGCTGAGCCATCAAATCCTGACATTCACTTTCATCAAAATCAGAGTACACCTCTTCTTGGACATCTTGGCTTTCGGGAGCTATAAACTCTGATGGGAGGAAGAAAGCCATGCAAGCATCAGCCGAAGGACCACATCCATCAGACTTCTTCTTAGGACGCCATATTTGCTTTGTTTCGGTAACTTCCTGTTCCAACTCCCTATTCCTCAACCGTTGAACTCTTCTTTTCTGACTTTTCCTCAAACCTGGAGGACACCACTGTCCTTTTTGCCATACGTATCTATAGGAATCAGCTCCTTCATCATGCACCCTATCATGAATCCAACCTTGACCTACAAATCTTTTCCTTTGCTGATTCTCAAAATCATCTATTTCTAAGCGCCGATCATCTTCAGGAACCTTCGTTCCAAGTCTTTCATAGATGGGATGGTGGTTGACCCGAGATTGCCTATACTCGGAGTACTGAGCACTACACTCCGGACAATTATTCCTAGTAGGCAACCTCAAGCCTTCATTCCAACAATGCCTAAAGAATGAACAACCCCAATGAGACTGCTCTTGTTCTGTCATGTATTCTTCTTGCTCCCTTTGGTATACCTCTTCCTCATACCTCCAGAATTCTTCCATAAACCATTGCTTCTTATAGTATTCTTTCTCTTGCTCTCTCTGCCACTTGTTTAGCAAAATACGTGATGTAACTCTGGGTTTGGAAGTTTGACCTCTCTCGGTTCGGCTATTTTGAAACCGAACTCGTTGCTGCAGCTCTCTACTGGTGACTTGCCGATCCGGGTCAACAACACCACTTTCCTTTGCTCTATCAGAAGTCAACACCTTCATCTTGCCTTTACCTTTGAGATCATTGGCAGAGACCGTATTCACAGAGAAAGAAATCATATTTTGTGGAAAGGGCTGATCATCAATTCTCATCTTGCCATCAAACTTCAAATGTCTCTCTTGGATAGCTTTCTGGATCCGTATTCTGAACACTCGGCAATCATTGATAGAGTGAGAATTAGTGTTATGGAAGCCACAATACTTTTTGTCTTTCACTCCTTCAGGACGTAGCATGGGATGTCCTTCTGGCAGCTTGATGCGTCCTTCCTTTATCAATAATGCAAAAAGCCTGTCTGCCTTAGTAACATCAAAATCATAGGTTCCCTTTTGTTGTTTCAACCAGCGTTGACTAACTTGAGTAGGCTCCTTTGCCCAATTCAACTCAGCTGCAGCTATCTCATCTTCATCAATATACTCAGTCGCTTCCTCTAGAAAACCTTGATACACCTCATTAGTGGCATTGTTCTTTTGAAAGCGATTATCTCTCTTGAATCCTTGGGCCTGATTACTCATAGCTACTAAACGCTGTGCAAGTTGGCCAAGATCATCAAACTCCATGCCAAACAGCTTCTCCCTGATATTCGGCAACATTCCTGCTATAGCTATTCTAGGTAGTTGATCATCTAGTAAATTCAGAGAATAACACATATTCTTAGTCTCTCTAAACCTGTGAAGATATTCCAATGGTGTCTCATTTGTTCTCATCCTCAGACTCATGAGATCGACCAACTTCTTCTCATTAGTACCCGTGTAGAAATATGAATGAAACTTCTGCTCTAGTTCTGCCCACGTACCAATGGAATGAGCTGGTAAAGATGTGAACCACGTGAAAGCTAGTCCTGTAAGAGACAAAGGAAAATATCGAATCCTCCAAGCTTCATCTGAAGCAGCTTCTCCAAGCTGCATTAAGTACCGACTGACGTGCTCTATAGTACTAGTATCATCTTGACCAGAAAACTTAGTCAAATCCGTTGGAGGGTTCACCCTTGGAGGTAACGTCACTCTGTTATACCACTCTAGATAAGGAGACTTGTATGAATAGGATTGATTTTTTGGCTTCAAGCCGAACTGATTCTGCATCATATCAGCCATCCTGTGCATCAAAACATCAATGTCTGAATCCTGATTTCCTTGTACTTGCACTCCAGAAGGCAATCCTGAAACACTCCTATACCCTGGATTTGGCACAGCATTGATAGCATTGTAATCAGTAAATTCTTGATACCCATCTCCATACATATTCTTCTGCAATCTGTTTGATGATGGAGAAACTCTATAAGCCGAAGGTGGTACTTCTCCTGTAGTACCAAATGTTACCTGGCCATAGGTGGGATGAGATTGCTTTTCAGTGTGAGTCAATCCACCTATATTTGAAGTCGATGCTATTTCTTTTCCAACAGGCTTATCTTGATGCTTTGGAACATTGAAAAGTGTCGGTCCACTGAGTGGGCCAACATTTTCTTCAAAGTATTTATCAACCATTGGACCAAAAGTAGTGATCATGATTGCCCGAAAAGTATTCAGAAAAGTTGTGTGATGGTTTGTCATGGTTTCTCCCATAGCTTTATAAACTAGGGCTGCCATCTTCTGAGCATCCTCCTCTTCAGTGTAATCAGTTTGATGTGGAAGAAGAACCCTTGGCATTGACTGCTTTTGAAACACTTTATTGCTCTTGTTTTTGGAAAAAGACATCAAACACTTCCGTTGGTATTGCTCACATGCTTGTAGCACTAAATCCCTGTAATTATCTGGCAATTCTGCCATGCTCACATCTAGAACATGATCATTGTTGATCTCAGATGCCATCTTGAACTAACAGAGGGTCCCACCGAGCGTGCCAAAAAGTGTGTTGACACAAAATGTGACGCACTATGCCTCACACACAGCAAGCCGGAAAGCGTGGCTTCAATTGGGCCCCCGGGTGCTTCGTGATCCGGAAACGTGCCAGTCAGTTTGACCTGAAAAAACTAACAAGGGATAAAACAGTTAAATGCCAAACCGGAACATGTCGGGTAAGACCAGACAGTTCCATATATATGGCCCTGAAGCCACTTACAACGACATACAGCTATAGGAAGCTGTCTACCAATAAGTTTATAAACCATTCAGCTAATCGTAAAATGAGCACACGTAAAAATCCGATTGCTGGATGCATATGCATGGGAAGACATGTTTGAACAAGTGAAATTAATTATGAGTTAACGCATAACCAAGCTCAGCAGTCCAGCCGAGTTGGGGTCCATGAAGAAGGAACATGCAAATAAACACGATTAAACTAATCTAAAACCTGCATCTGCCGCACGACACCTAGTTTCGTTAAAGCTTAAACGTAATTAACAGGCATGAACCCACAACATGTGACAATCTAGATTAACATAATTCAGCCATTATGAGCATGTTATCTATTTGCAAAGGTAATATGAAAAGCAATGATCATTGAAGCACGAATAAAACCATAAAAAAGGGCCGAACAATATTAATCTAGATTGGGCAGAAGTGTGTTACAAATATATAAAATATTTAAAACATGCAACACAGGATAACTTAATGAATCTATTTAGATTTTGCCGTATCTAATAGAGCCGATAACTGTCTTGCTTTCACTAAGCATATTGAGCAAACGCCTGCCGCACGGTGTCTACTCATAAACAAAGCATAAGCAAAGACTTCTTGATTGTCAAACAAAGATCCGCCGCACGACCATTGAAAACAAACAAGACTACTTGCATCACGTCTAAATCCACCGCATGATACTAAACATGATAACAAGGTTGTCAGAACTTACAGAGGTCGACGGATCGATGACTCCTCTCGAAGAACTCGACGACACGACAAAAGGACTCGAAGGTTGGCACGAGGCCGGTTGTATTGATTTGGTTGTGTACCCTTATTACAATGGTCGAGGGTCAATATTTATACCCTAGACAAAACACGAGTCCTAGAAGACTACGATTTACAAAGGAACTATTAAACAAACTTGGAAACTATGATTCCTTGCCCTAAACTCTCAGAGTCCTTTATTATTACAACTTTCATCTTTTCGATCGGCTTTGCCTACCATCTTCTGCTTTCCCGAATGGAGTCACCACCTTCTGGAGTAACCGACCGCATAAGCATTTTGCCAACTGCTCGTTTTGTTTGCCGAATATCCTTCTTCCCGCATACAGGTCCACCTGTCATCCTCCAAAGTCGACCAAAATCCAGTGTTAACAGTGTCTTGCCAAGGAACTTTTGAAGGAATAGGCGGTTGGATGCATAGCATGCGGTGTTGATTGCTTCCACCTATAGAGCTTTAGAGGTGTTGTATTCATCTAGCATTGTCCTTGCAAGAGTGATCAATGTCCGGTTCTTCTTCTCAACTACACCATTTTGTTGAGGAGTATAAGTTGCGGAGACTTCATGTTTGATTCCAACCTCATCACAATAGGCTTCAATGTTTGTGTTGTCAAATTATTTCCCATTGTCACTTCTTATCTTCTTGAGCTTCACTTCAAATTCATTTTGTGCTCTCTTGGCAAACTTCTTGAAGCAAGATGCAACTTCGGATTTGTCATGAAGGAAGAATACCCATGTATACCTTGAATAATCATCAACAATCACAAGACAATAAAGATTTCCTCCCAAACTCTTATATGTTGTTGGTCCAAATAAATCCATGTGAAGGAGTTCTAGCACTTTTGTGGTTGACATAAAAGCTTTGGTTGGATGAGTATTTGCAACTTGCTTACCGGCTTGACATGCACTACAAAGCTTGTCCTTCTCAAACTTCACATCCTTCAACCCTCTCACCAACACATTCTTCATTAGCTTCTTGAGTGAGCTCATCCCAATATGAGCAAGTCTTCTATGCCATAGCCACCCAAGTGTTGTTTTGGTGAATAGGCAAGTCTTCAAATTTGCATCTTCAGAGGTGAAGTCCACTAGATATAAGTTGTTGTATCTAAATCCATTGAATATCACTTGATTATCATCTACCTTGGATACAACAACCTCCTTCTTGGTGAATAAGCATTGAAAGCCAAGATCACACAATTGTCCAACGGATAGCAAGTTGAAGCTCAATGAAGCAACATAAACCACATTGGAGATGGAATGATCATTTGATATTGCCACTTTGCCCAATCCTTTAACCTTGCCCTTTGAGTTATTTCCAAATGTTATTCTCTCTTGTCCATCTACCTCTTCATCTAGTGAGGTGAACATACAAGGATCACCGGTCATATGTTGAGTGCAACCACTATCAATAACCCAATGACTTCCACCGGTCTTGTAGTTCACCTACGCACAAGAGATTTAAGCTTTAGGAACCCAAACTTATTGAGGGCCCTTCACCTTCTCAACAAGTGACTTAGCCACCCAAATCTTCTTAGGCATATTCTTGTTAGGGGTCCTAAGAACATGACTTTCATCTTTCCACTAGAATCATTTCTAAGTATGTAGTGAGCATTGAAGGCAAAGGGTCTAGCATGCTTGGGCAAGGGTTGTGGCAGTGGAGTTTGGCACTCATGAGCAAAGTGGCCTTCTTGTCCACACTCAAAACATCTCTTTGGCTTTGGCTTTGGCTTTGATTGTTGTGTTGAACTTGAGCCTTCTTCTTCTCTACACTTGCCACATATCCAATGCCACTTCTATCCATCTTCATGATGGTGTTCATGAGTAGCTCACTTTGGAGATGCTTGCCTCTTGCAAACTTGCTCAATCCCATCTTGAGATGCTCTTTCTCCATCTTGAGCTTCTTGTTCTCTTCCTTGAGAACATCAGTTTTCTTCTCTTCCTTGAGCTTCTTGTTCTCTTCTTTGAGCTTCTCATTCTCAAGGATCAACTCTTCATCATGATCAAGAGTTTCTAGCACAAAGGTGTTGTGGCTTTTCATCTCTTCAAGATCTTTCATGAGCTTTTCATTTGCATTCTTGAGCTTGACATATTCATCATAGTCATTACACTCAACCACTTTCTTGCCTTTGCCACTAGATCCTTGCTTAATGCTCTCATCAATTAAATCATCACATGATGTAGCTATATCAATCTTAACAACATGGTTAGTAGCATCATGTGGCTCATTTGGTAAAAATTCTTGAGCAATAACAAGAGTATCATAATTGATCTTTAGAGTTGAATATTCATCTTTTAGCTTGTTGTGGCTAGTGATGAGCTCATTGTGTACCCACTCAAGTTTATCATATTTATCTTTAAGCTCTTTCTTAGAAGATTTGAGCTCCTTGAGTTTGGATGATATAGCATCATTTGTTTCTTTAAGCTCAACATTAGCCTTTTCCAATGTATCGCATTTTGCTAAGAGTGAATCATTTTTAGCATCAAGCTTTTCATTTTTAGCTCTACTCTTTCTAATGATCTTAGTGTATTGCCTTAGTATTTTGACGAGATCATCATATGAAGGTGAATCATCATCATCGCTATTGCTATCATCATCACTAGCTTGCACATTATCACTACTATCATCATTATTAGTTACCTTACGTTCACCCTTGGCCATAAGGCATAGGTGTGTAGAGGATGATGGCGATGGTGGCGGTGAAGATGAAAGATCAATAGCAATGGCGGCCACCTTCTCATTTTCACTATCATCATTGGATGATCCACTAGATGAATCAATGTCTGTGAGCTAATCACCGACGATGTAGGCCTTTCCACTCTTCTTCTTCTTGTAGAAGTCCCTCTTCTTGCCATCTCTCTTCTTGTATTGCTTGTTCTTCTTCTTCTCATCTTCATCTTCGTTACTTGAGTCATCTTTCTTGCCCTTGTTCTTGTTCTTGAACTTGTCTTTCTTGGGCTTGGTGCATTGATGTGCTAGATGGCCAAGTTCACCACAATTGAAGCAATCCATTTTGGAGATTGGCTTTCTTCTAGAGCTTGTGAAGAACTTCTTCTTGCCATCAAACTTGATTCCACTCATGTGTAGCTTCTTTAGAATTTTGGTGGCTTTCTTCACCATGAGAGCAAGATCTTCATCTTCATCTTCTTCATCACTTGAGCTCTCATACTCAAGTCTTGCTTTGCCCTTATCTTGGCTAGCTTTGAATGCTAAGTCCTTCTCTTTCTTCTTGGTAGAGGATGAGCCATCTTGTGGCGTGATGTGCATGTACATCTCATGAGCATTGATCTTTCCCAAGATTTGTGTCGGTGTAGTGGTAGAAAGATCACCTTGGTGTAGCACGGTCACAATATGCCCATATTTGTCAATGGGGAGGACACTCAAGATCTTTCTCACAATGTCGAATGGTGACATTTGAGTAAGTCCAAGCCCAATGACTTTCTCTACAAGAACATTTAAACGTGAATACATCTCATTAGCACATTCTTTGGGAAGCATCTCAAATGAATTTAGCTTTTTAATTACAAGATGATAGCGTTCCTCATGCTCACTCTTGGTTCCCTCATGGAGCGCACAAATGTCCGACCATAGTGCATGGGCATCTTTGTGGTTCCTTACGCGGTTGAACACATCTTTGCAAAGACCTCTAAAGATGGTGTTTCGAGCCTTTGCATTCCACTTTTCATAATTAACCTCATCACCTTGTAAGTGTATAGCATCTCGAGGTTTTGGGAAGCCTTGTGAGGCGGCTCTAAGTATACCAACTGTCGGGTACCATAGAACGGGGTACCCCGACCATATACCAAAAGGGTCACTTAAATCCCATAAAAAACAAAGCTAGAGGGTAGGCCATGGGCTCATCACCGGCCATGTCCAAGCCCACCAGGCTCTCCACCTCGCCCCGAGCCTCGCATAGGAGGTCTCGGCATCCTGACACAATCTCCGCCTCGCGCGAGGCCTCTCACAGGAGGCCTCAGCAAGGAGCCCAATCTCTGTCTCGCCCGAGGCCCCGTGCATACAACCTCAAATGAGATAGCTATTCTCCGTATCGCTCGAGGCTAGCTTGTCGATAGCTCGTCGCCCCTGCCTCGACCGGTCCTCCCGACAATGTGTCACATCCCATTAATACGTCAACCACTCCCGCAATCTCAGCCGGACAGCGGCTCGACACCATGGAGTGGCCGACGGGACATGAGGTCGCATCAGCGCCATACCGGCTGAGACAGAGCATGATAGGGATTACCGACAACTGTATTCTGACGTTGTGCCCACGATTGGCGCCCACACTAAACTATGCCCCACGATCCCCGCCTCAAAAACAACACGACATGGGCAGCCTGGCCTGGGTCGTCATCGCCTTCGAACCGGCACACCAGATCAATCGCTCCCTTCGGGCCTCGGCACTCTACACCAGGGTCTCAGCTATCTCGGGATTCACATCTGCCAAGACCCCCCACCGTGATTCGGCCTTGGCACTGACCGAGCCTCGGCCTTGCGCACAGTCAATCCACAGCGACCCGCACGCTGACCGCTGCACCTGCTCTGAGGCAGCCCAGGAGCTCCATGACACATAGGATCGGATGTGACCAGCACATCGCCCCAGCGCTCCAAGGACGGACCACTCTGACGACCACACCGCCACAGGAACGGGCTATAGGGCTCGGACACGCCGCCTCTGTTCACACGACACCATATAGTTAGCACATGTACTGTCCTTGTCCTCCCTTCAGACTATAAAAGGAGAGGACTTGGGCCATTTTGGGGGAGAGACAGGTTCTTACGAAGAGCCACACTCTGTAACACGCACACTTCCCTGCTACCTGAGAGCAACGTCTCAAGCAATCCACGTTGCTTCATGCCGAGACCTAGGACTAGCTCCCTCTCTCACCCAACTTGTAACCCCCTACTACAAGCACTTCGGTGCAAGGAATACAAGATCGATCTCTCAGACTGGATGTAGGGCACCAATTGCCTGAACCAGTATAAACCTTGTGTCTCTTTGCATCACCATCCGGGATTGGGAACATGCAGCACAAATTTACTAGTTGGTTGAGGATCCCCCGGTCTAAAACACCGACAGTTGGCGTGCTAGGTAGGGGCTTCTGCATGTCAGTTTCATCATCCCGATAAGTTCTGGATGGCAGACCCCCTATGACCATTGCGTCTCAGCACGGTGGTCTGGTTTGGGAGCCTGGAGTTCATGTCACTAGGGCACGAGTACGACATGGTACTTCTCACACCCCGAGCCTCGCCTGCCGACGACGACGTCACGCATCGGCAGCCCAGGCGCAGGTGGTGCCTGGGCGGTCGTTCTCACTGCGCTCGCCAGGCACGACACGAGCAGGGTTACCCTGATGCCATGCAAACCCAGGGCGATTCACCGCTCTCCGATGGTGTCCCACGACCAGCTGTTGGCACAAGGCCCCTGATTGGGGACCTATCTAGCCTGAGCCTGGATAAGGGAAAGACGCCGGTGGCACCCGGTGATGCCCCGACATCAAGCTCCGCTCCGCCGCTCTTTGAGGAGCCAACTCCGGCGGAGCAAAGCCTGGTGACGACGCCTTCCCCATACCCCTTCGGGTTGAGAAATGCTGCCACCTCTTATGCTTACGCCTATGCTTCCGCTCACGTGGATCTCTCGGAGCACCGCCAGTGCTTTGCTCTCAACTTCGACACCGCCACGTCGACCCACACCCATGCCGACTCCTCAGAGGAGGACGAGGCATGGGCCGGAGCGGATTTCTTCGACCTCCACGACCATGAAACCATGCATCGCTTCTTGGCCGCAAGTGACTATTGCTTTGGCTACTCTGATTCTGACGATGAAGGTACTTACGATCCCACTCGTGAGTGCTTCCACGTCGGACTTGGGATGCCAAGCACGGGCGACGAGGATGAGGGGGTAGACAACCGCACTCTGCTTCATCAGGGAACAGGCGATGCTACGCCTTCGTGCATTGTCCCACCCATAGCACGGAATGAGAACCTTGCCCTCGGACAATTCCGGCGCCCGAACCTGGAACAACTCCGCGAGCTTCAGGCCAAGGTTGAGCAAGATCGACTCCTTCTACAACAGCTCCAAAGCACTCTCGAGCAGGAGCAGCAAGGCCGCGGTGATGGTAGAGGAGCCCGACGACGGGCTCACGACGTGCACCATCGCATCAACAACGACGAAGGGGACGATCGTCCCCTAATCTTCAATCGCGCTAGCCAGAATGTTGTGGCTGCAGCAATGCTAGTGCGCGTGATGCCCGAGCCCTCCACCACGGAAGGATGATGGGTTCGCGGTGAGCTCCAGGATCTCCTCGAGACCGCCATGGTGCAGCAGGCCGAGAGTTCCGCCTCCAGGCGGCGTGGTGCCATCTCGGACCTCCCCTCAACACCGCATCGGCAGGATAGGGAGGCCTCGGTTCGTCCCAAGCCCGCTTGGGTGCCAACCATCAATAGGGTCCCCCCGGTCCACGACCGCCTCGACAACCAACGTGAGGCCTAGGGCGACCACGAGGTGATTGGCCAGCGACGGCGCCACGATGGGGAGGGGCCCGCTCGAGGCTACCATCCGCATCGAGGCGACCGATATGACAGTGAGGAAGACCGCAGTCCTTCTCCTGAACCACCTAGCCCTCAAGTCTTTAGTAGAGCCATCCACAATGCTCAGTTTCTAGCCCGGTTTTGCCAGCCAGCCAACTTCACCAAGTATAGTGGTGAGACCAACCCTGAGCTCTGGTTTGCCGATTACCACCTGGCTTGTTAGCTAGGCGGCACCGACGATGACTGGCTCATCATCCGCAACCTTCCCTTGCTCTTATCAGACTCAGCGCGAGCCTGGCTCGAGCACCTTCCTCCCTCTTAGATCCACGACTGGCGCGACTTGGTTTGGATCTTCGTCGGGAATTTCCAGGGCCATACGTGTGCCCTAGAAACTCCTAGGACCTTAAGAGTTGTCCCCAGAAACCAAACGAGTCTCTCCGAGACTTCATCCGGCGCTTCTCTAAATAGTGCACCGAGTTGCCCAGCGTCGGCGACTCAGAGATCGTCTAGGCTTTTCTCTCTAGCACCACCTGCCGAGACTTGGTCCGAGAATTAGGCCGGAACATGCCACGCTCAGCCGCCACGCTCCTCGACATCGCCACCAACTTCGCCTCAGGTGAGGAGGCTATAGGGGCCATCTTCCCCACAGACGACACCAAGGGGAAGCGGAGGGATGAGGCCCTCGAGGCCTCGGTTCCCTGCCTCCCCAAAAGAAAGAAGAAGGATCACCAGGGGAAGCGGGCCATCCTCGAGGCCAATATGGTCATGGCCGCAGAACGCAAGAATCCCCGAGGCCCTAGGGGCCCCAGACCTTTCAACGACATGCTTAAGAAACCCTGCCCTTACCACCAAGGCCCGGTCAAGCACGCCCTCGAGGATTGCTCCATGCTACGGTGTTACTACGCCAGGCTCGGGCTCCCCGATGACGATGCCAAGCAGAAGGGCGCCGGTGACCGGGACGATGACAAGGACGACAGGTTCCTCGAGGTACACAATGCCTTCATGATCTTCGGTGGACCCTTGGCGTGCCTTACGGCACGGCAGCGAAAGAGGGAACGCCGAGAGGTCTTCTCGGTCAAGGTGGCCACTCCCCAGTACCTCGGCTGGTCTCGGGAGGCGATCACCTTTGATTGAGATGACCACCCCGACCATGTTCCAAATCCCGGGCAGTACCCACTTGTTATCGACTCGATCATCGGCAACACCTGACTCTCCAAGGTGTTGATGGATGGAGGCAGCGGCCTCAATATCCTATATGCCAACACCCTGGAGCTCTTGGAGATCGACCGATCGAGGCTCTGAGGCAATGCCGCACCCTTCCATGGCATCATGCCAGGGAAACGCACGCGACCCCTCAGGCGTATCGACCTTCTTGTCTGCTTTGGCACCCCCTCCAACTACCGCAAGGAAGTCCTTACCTTCGAGGTGGTCGGGTTCAGGGGAACCTACCACGCCATCCTGGGGCGGCCGTGCTATGCCAAGTTCATGGCAGTCCCCAACTATACCTACCTCAAGCTCAAGATGCCAGGCCCTAGTGGTATCATCACGATTGAGTCCACGTACTAACATGCATACGACTGTGAGGTCGAGTGCATTGAGTACGCCGTGGCTCTCGCCGAGGCCGAGACCCTCATCACCAACCTCGACCAACTCAGTGGCAAGGCACCTGACTCCAAGCGTTGTGCAGGGCTGTTTGAGCCCGTGGAGGCCATCAAGCTTGTCCCGGTTGACCCCGCCTGCCCCGACGACCGGGCGCTGAGGATCAGCGCCACCCTCGACATCAAATAGGAAGTTGTGCTCGTCGACTTCCTCCGTACGAATGCCGACATATTCGCATGGAGTCCCTTGGACATGCCGAGCATACCGAGGGAGGTCGCTGAGCACACCTTGGACATCCGGGCTGGCGCTAGACCGGTGAAGCAACGCCTACGCCGCTTCGACTAGGAAAAGCGTAGGGCCATCGATGAGGAGGTGCAGAAACTCTTGGTGGCCGGGTTCATCAAGGAAGTGTCCCACCCAGAGTGGTTGGCCAACCCCGTGTTAGTTAGGAAGAAAAATGGGAAATGGAGGATGTGTGTAGACTACATCGGTTTGAACAAAGCCTGTCCAAAAGTCACCTTTCCATTACCCCGAATCGATTAGATCGTTGACTCCACTACGGGGTGCGAGACCCTGTCTTTCCTTGATGTGTATTCTGGTTACCATCAAATCAAGATGAAAGAGTCTGACCAGCTCGCGACTTCTTTCATCATCCCATTCGGCATGTACTGCTACGTGACTATGCCTTTTGGCCTCAGAAACATAGGGGCCACATACCAGCGGTGCATGACCCAGGTCTTTGGTGACCACATTGGGTGGACCGTCGAGGCCTATGTGGACGACATCGTGGTCAAGACCAGAAAGGCTGAGGATCTCGTCGATGACTTAAGGATAGCCTTCAAATGCCTTTGAGAGAAGGGCATCAAGCTCAATCCCAAGAAGTGTGTGTTCGGGGTCCCCCAAGGCATGCTCTTGGGATTCATTGTCTCTGAACGCAGCATCAAAGCCAACCCAGAGAAGGTCTCGGCCATAACTAGTATAGGACCAATCAGAGACCTCAAGGGAGTACAGAGGGTCATGGGATGCCTTGTGGCCCTGAGCCGCTTCATCTCGCGCCTCGGCGAAAAAGGCTTGCCTCTGTACCGACTCTTGAGAAAATCCGAGCATTTTTCTTGGACCCCCGAGGCTGAAGAAGCCCTTGACAGACTCAAAGCACTGCTCACAAATCCTCCCGTCCTGGTACCCCCGGCCAGGGACGAGGCCCTCTTACTCTATGTCGCCGCAATGACCCAAGTGGTCAGCGCTGTCGTAGTAGTAGAAAGGCAGGAAGAGGGGCATGCTCTACCCACCCAATGACCTGTTTACTTCATCAGCGAAGTGCTCTCTGAGACCAAAACACGTTACCCCCACATCCAGAAGCTGGTCTATGCCGTAGTCCTAGCCCAGCGCAAGCTGCGTCACTACTTCGAGTCTCACCCAGTGACTGTGGTATCGTCTTTCCCTTTGGGAGAGATAGTCCATAACTGGGAGGCCTCAGGCAGGATAGCCAAGTGGGCCGTCGAGCTTATGGGGGAAGCCTTGACTTTTGCACCTCGGAAAGCAATTAAGTCTCAGGTCTTGGCCGATTTTGTGGCTGAGTGGACCGACACCCAACTACCACCTGCTCAAGTCCAGACAGAATGCTGGACCATGTACTTCGATGGGTCTCTGATGAAGACCGAGGTAGGCGTGGGTCTCCTCTTCATCTCGCCCCTCAGAGTACACATGCGCTACATGGTGCGGCTCCACTTTGCCGCCTCCAACAACGTGGCCGAGTACGAGGCCCTCGTCAACGGCTTGCAAGTCGCCATCAAACTCGGGGTACGGCGTCTCGACGTCCAGGGCGACTCGCAGCTCATCGTCGATCAGGTCATGAAGGAGTCAAATTGCCTCGACCCCAAAATGGAGGCTTACTGCAAGTTGGTGCATCACCTAGAAGACAAATTCGACAGTCTCGAACTAAACCACATCACGCGGAAGTACAACGAGGCCGCCGATGAACTGGCAAAGATGGCCTCGGCATGGGCTTCGGTCCCCCCGAACATCTTTGCCAGGGACCTCCACAAACCTTCCATCGACTACACCTCGGTAATAGAGGAGGGCCCACCTGTCAAACACGATGGGGCTCGACACCCCCTCTGCTGCCAAAACTCTCTCGACCAAGCCCGAGGTCATGGAAATCAACATTGAAGCCCCCTAGACCAACCAAGACGTGGATTGGCGAATCCCATTCCTTGATCGGCTTAATTGGGGGGAGCTTCCTAGTGATAGGACCGAAGCCCGACGGCTTGCGCGCTGAGCCAAGTCTTACGTCCTCTGTAATGATGAATTGTACAGGCAAAGTCCCTCCAGTGTCCTTCAATGATGCATCACCGCCAAGGCAGGCCAAGCCCTGCTTCGGGACTTGCACGCAGGGGCCTGCGGGCACCATGCGGCGCCTCGAACACTCGTGGGAAATGCTTTCCGCCAAGAGTTCTACTGGCCGATGGCGGTCACCGACGCCACCAAGCTAGTACGCTCCTGCGAAGGATGCCAGTACTATGCTCGGCAGACACATCTCCCCGCCCTGGCCCTCCAAACCATCCCCATCATGTGGTCGTTCGCCGTGTGGGGGCTCGACATGGTCAGGCCTCTGCAAAAGGCCCCCGGGGGCTACACCCATCTACTGGTATCAATCGACAAGTTCTCCAAATGGATCGAGGCTCGTCCGATCAATCGAATCAAATTCGAGCAAGCGGTGCTATTCTTCACCGACATTATCCATAGGTTTGGGGTTCCTAACACCATCATCACCGACAACGGGACACAGTTCACCAGCAAAAAGTTCTTGACATTTTACGATGACCACCACATCCGTGTGGCCTAGTCGGCTGTAGGACACCCAAAGACCAATAGCCAAGTAGAATGTGCCAACGGCATGATCCTACAAGGCCTCAAGCTAAGAATTTACAACCGGTTGAAGAAGTTTGGTAAGAAATAGCTCGCCGAACTCCCATCGGTCATCTGGAGCCTGAGGAACACTCCAAGCTGAGCCACGGGGTTCACGCCTTTCTTCCTGGTCTATGGGGCTGAGGCCATCCTCCCCACTGACTTGGAATATGGTTCCCCAAGGCTACAAGCCTATAACGAACAAAGTAACCGCACCACCCGAGAGGACGCCCTCGACCAATTGGAGGAAGCCCAAGACGTCACGCTGCTGCACTCGGCTAAATACCAGCAGACCCTACGGTGCTATTAGGCCCGGCACATCCATGGCTGAGACTTGAAGGTAGGCGACCTAATGTTGAGGCTAGCACAGAGCAACAAGGGCCACCACAAGCTGACCCGCCATGGGAAGGACCGTACATCATCGCCCAAGTACTGAAGCCCAGGACCTACAAGCTAGCCAACGAGAAGGGCGAAATCTTCACCAACGCTTGGAACATAGAACAGCTACGTCACTTTTATCCTTAAAATTCTAAGCATTGTATATATTGTTTCTCAGAATACAATTGAAACCCATTTTTAGTTGTTCTAATTTCTCGAGAAGTTCCCCGAGCCTATCGTTGGTCTCGGCAATACGATGACACTGTAAGGGAGACTCAGCTCTGCCTCCGTAGGACCAAATCTCCCTCGGGGGCTAGAGGGGGGATTCCCCCTAAAGTCCCACGCACCATTTTTTAGTCGTCTTTTGAAAAAAATCCTATGCCAAACCCTCAAGCACGCTCTGACGAATCGGTTGTGGAAAACCCAAGGGCCAAAAGCCCGACTCAGGGCCAGAAGGCCGGTTGAGTCATGAGACAGCCTAAGCCTCTGGGCTATGGCGCTCCCTCACCACCTTTCGCCCAGGGGACGGCTTAGGCTCCAAAGAGTTTTTTTGCAAAGAAATCAGATCGGAGACAACAAGAGGGCAGAGGCTCGGAAATACAAGACGAACGATTAAAGAAACACGAGTACTTTAAAAAGAAAGGCCTCGACGGCCACAAGCATTACAATACAAATCTAATTCCTACTCTATTTACATGGCCACTTGGGCCTAGGTCAAGCTCAGCACCTCCGGCATAGGTAGACGGCGGGGGAGGGACCACCTCCTCTTCAAACAGCGTTGCCAGCACGGTGCTAGGGCCTTCCGCCGCCTCCAATAGCTTCATCACCACCTCGTCGGCCTCGTCGTCATCATCAGGCAAGACGTAGCCATCGCTGATGGCTTGAAGGTCGAAACCAACATAGTGCGAGGCGATGATGGCCAGTGCGCACTTGACGCCCGTGTGCAGCGCTCCTCGGAGCCGCTCACGCACTTGACCGCTCAGTGCAGTCAGACGGCTCCCAAGGGAGCTGCCTGACTGAACCCCCTCGACCACTAGGGCATTGCAAGCGGCACGGGTGGCACTCTTCAGTGCCTCGTGCTCCCCGATCTTGGTCTCAAGCACCGTCTGCACCGTGCTAGAAGCCTCGGCTGCTCAGGTAACCTCCGCCTCTGACTCTGCACCATGAAAATGGAATTAGGTCGAGCGAGGGAAAAAACAACCTAAATTAGGGGTGGAAGCCTACGGAACTCACCCTTGGCCTTCTGCTCCCAATGTCGGGTCTCAACCTGACAGGCCTCGGCTTTCTCCTTCCAGTGTAGGGCCTCGGCCCGGGAAGCCTCGGCCTTCTCCTTCAGGCGCTGGGTCTCGGCCCAAGAAGCCTCGGCTGCCCTGGAAGCTTCACTCCCCAGCTCTACATCACACAAGGAAGTTAGGGAACAAACATAAGGAAAATAAAATAAAATGAGGGGACTAGGACTCACCCTCGGCCGTCCCCCTCCAAACTACAGCCTCAGTTCATGAGGCCTCAGCTGCTGCAAGGGCCTCATCCAAAGCACCTTTTGTCAGCTGGTGTGCATTCTATTCCACCCCTAGCTGCCCAGCAAGAGCCATGGCCGAGGCCTAGCTTCTATGGCTCGGGCCCTGAAGGCATCCCGATCACTAGCCACGCGGGTGAGCTCCTCCTCCAACTCCTTGACCCGCGCCGCCAGAGGAGCGAGCTGCTCCTGGGCCGTGGCCACCTCGACCTTCATGTCGGCACAATGAAGGCGGAGGTCCTCCACCTCTATGCTCCACGCCGATAGGAGCTCATTGGTGCCGGCAAGAAGGCCCTTCTGCCGTTGAAGCTGGTCCCAGACATCCCTCTCCCGGCGGAGGAAGGCCGACTTCCCAAGAGATCGGGTCTCGAGCTCCTGGGGGAAACAGAACAGGGGTCAATCCCTATAGAGAAAGCTCGAAAAAAGACCACCGCATGAGGAAAGAAAGCATGAACCTAGGCGACTCCGAGCAAATCGTTGGCCACCATGGACAGCGCCGTCCGTAGAGACCGCTCCGCCAGCTAGCGGTACTCCTCGAACGTGTCCTAGCGACCGCCCTCGGCCGCATCCTCAAGGGCAAACAGAGGCTCTGCCCTAGGATCATCCTGGCTTTGCCACAGGACACACAGGTGGTTCCACCCGCGGGGTTTGGGTCGCACCCGTGCGAGGGCTGAGCTTCCCTCGCCCAGAGTTGGAACCAGCTGTTCCACGACACCGATCGCCTTGGCGTCGGCCATCTCCTGTGCCCAAGAAGTATCGTCAGAGGAGATCGAAAGAATCTCCACCTCCCGGGCGCTCTCTCGCAACGGCAGTGGGCCCTGAACCAAGGGTGCCGCCAAGGCCTTTGCCGCCTTCATCTCCATTTCCTGGGCTGGCAGCCCCGCCACGATCGCGTCAGCGTTGGTGGTCCCGGGGGCTCCGGCCTCTGCCATTGTGGCCTCGGTGGTCCTGGGGGCTCTGGCCTCCACCATCGTGGCCTTGGTGGTCTCAGGGGCTCCGGCCTCCGCCATCGTGGCCTCGGCGATCGCAAGGGCCCCAGTGCCCGCCGCAGCGGCCTCGATGGTCCTGGGCGCCGCAGTCTCCGTCACACCGGCCTATGAAACCCTAGGGACCTCAGTCCCGGTGGTCTCGGCGGCCAAGGGAACCTCGCCACATCCGACCCACGAGCCTTGCCATCATGGGGCGGAGGCGCTACCTCCCCTTCCTATGTCAAGGCCACCTTGGCAGCCCCTCCTAGAGTGGCCGGCTCCTTCGGGTCGGCCCTCGCCGACGCCGCGCCACGATGCAGGGCGGCTTGCACCTCCACCACCCAGTGGGTGGTGGAGCCGGGGTTAACCTTGAGCGCTTTAAGGGGCACCAAGGTAGGCACCTCCGTAGGCCGCTTCTGGCTAAGGACAAGACAATCACAGGGTCAGTACAAGACAAAAGAGCGAACGGAAGGCACTGTGACCCCACCAAAAATACACCTACCTCGAGCGGGGTGGTAACTGCTTCACCACGGCAACCCTCGTCCACAAAGGCGGTGGCAGCAGCAGAGGTATCGCCTCCGTATCCATCGACGCCGGTTGGTCCTCAACGGACCCCGGCACCCCCTCGGTCCTCTGCGGGGGCGGTTGCATTGCCTCCGCCGCCACTTGTTCCACCACCACCGCCGAGCCCACTGGGCTGACGGCGCGTTTGCCCAACACCCATGCCTCAGGCGTGTCAGCCTCGGCCCGGGAGCGGGCAATGGCCGACCCCAGGTCCGCTCCTCCTCCTCCCGGGAGTGCCGAGCTGCTCGCCAATGCCTCAGGCACCACCTCCACTACGTCAGGGAGATGGTCCAGGGGACCACACCCCACCTCGCCCTCGTCATCCCCGTCCGAGGCCTCCATCGATAGCGACGGCGATGGGGATTCCTCCAACAGGAGACCATCCATCCTTTGTTGACGGCGGCGCTTGTCCATCTCCTCGCGTGCGAGGATCTTCTTCGTGCGCTTCGCCGCCTTGGCATCTTTCTATTTTTTCTGCGCATCAGCGTGCGCCCGGTTGATCGCCCGCCTCCTCGCATCCTCGGGAACGGGCAGTGGAGAGGAGCGCATGTCCCTCATCCCCTGCAGGAACGGCGAACGTGCATAAGGGAACAAGAAGTAAGAAGAAACGAGGGAGGCTCGGGGGCTACAGCGGCGCATGACTTACCAGCGAGAGGAACCCCCATGACGGTCGCATCGCGATGGGGGTCAAGTTGCCATCCCTCAGCTTTGCCTCTACCATCTCCCCCACCCGACGAAGAATTTCCTCATTGGAAAGGGCGGAGGAGGACATCCGGATGCCCTCAATGGGCTCACCCGGCTTCATCTCGAACAGCCGCCGCCGCCGAGCCATCAGCGGCAACACCCTCCGGCGGTGGAAGGCAGCCACAACCATAGCCGCGGTAAGGCCATGGCCCCATAGCCTCTCCAGCCCCTCTAGAAGCGGCTATAGCTTGGGCTGGTCATCCCTCGGGACGTCTTACTTCCACCTCTCCGGGCAGCTCCCCACAATCCGCCCAGTGTAGGGGGGAAGTCCTCCGTCGTCGTTGCGAAGGTAGAACCAGCTCGTGTACCATTGGCGATTGGATGACGCGAGCTAGGCCGGGATGTAGAGGTGCTGGCGGTCCTGGCGCACTTGGAGAGTGCAGCCGCCGGCCCTCATCGCTTTCCTCGTGCCCAACGTGCCCATCGGCTTAGTGGTGTGCCCCGCCCGAAAGAGATGGAGCCACAACTCCTAATGGGGAGCAATCCCCAAGTACCCCTTGCAGACGGCAACGAAGATGGCTGCCTATGCGATGGAGTTGGGGTTGAAGTTGTGGAGCTCCACACCATAGTAGTGCAGGAGCACCCGCATGAACCAATCCACTAGGACGTCGAGGCCGCGCTCATGAAAGGAGACGAAGCTCATGACGTAACCGTTGTGGGGCCTCGGCTCCCGCTCGCCCGACGGAACGATCCACTCTGGCCTGTTGGGGTTCGTCACCGAACGAAGGAGTCCGCCATCGACGAGCGACTGAAGCATCTCCTCGGTGACGTCCGACGGATCCTAGGGGTTTGCCTCGATAACAATGATGTCACCGGCCATGGATGCGGTGGAGGGATCGAATGCAGCGGTGAGTTTTGTCTCTCTCTCTCACTCCCTCGCTCTTTCTCGCTTTCTCCCTAGCTCACTACTCTAGCGACAACTCGAGGGAGGCAGAGCTAACGTAGGCAAGGTAAGGTGAGGAGGGGCGAGACTCTTTGAGTATTTATGCAGGGTGAAGGCAAAACGGTCGAGCGATGAAATTGGGGAAGTTTCCCCTCGAACCGGCGCGGTTAACCATGATCCGATTTTATCGCCCACGCACCTAGTTCTTTCTCATTAATTGCGGAATAGTTACGTCCCATCCACCACATCGTGCTCAGCCACCATGGTAGCAGGCATCGTTTCACCTCCCCAGGAAACTGCCTCAAAAGGCACGCCACCCGTTGCTGAACCGATGGGGAAGATATTCCCCCAGCCATATTCCTTTCAGATGAAGGAACCGGGCTCTGAGCCTATTATGGTCCAGGGGTTTGAAGGCTGGGCCCCTAGGGGTTTCGACAGCCACCCCAGGACAACAGAGTCAGGGACGACCGTGGGTGAGCCTATACGGGGCTGAGGCCCAAGCAAGCGAAATGCTTGGGACGCCCTAAGTCGTGTCCGAGACCAGCAGGGAGGTCTCCGAATGGGATCCCACCATAGGGAGGCACCGAGCCACCGAGGCCCAGCGAACGGCCTCGGCACCCACTAGAGAAACCCTCCGGTACCTTTGGAGTGCGTCTTCGGACCGCTAGCCATCCCCTAGCGAACGGGGCATGGGCCTCCACTCGGACTCACCCGATAACAGCTCACCGGAAGTGCCAACGCTCGTGCCCACCGAGGGTAGCCTAGCACATTCCACCCCTCCTTCCGAGCGAAAAGGAAGCATGAGGGTCATACAAAAAAGCCAGGGGAACCCCCGACGGACCTCTTGCCCCGTGCAGAGGCTAGGGAGCTCTTCCTGCAATCTTGCCGAGACCTAGCGACCCCAGTTCACACTCGAGGGGGCTCGGCAAAACAACCCCTCCTTCCGAGTGAAAAGGAAGCGTGAGGGTCATACAAAAAGCCAGGGGAGCTCTTGACGGCCCTCTTGCTCCGTGCGGAGGCTAGGGAGCCCTTCCTGCAACCTTGCCGAGACCTCGCGACCAAGGCTCGTGCCCAAAGGGGCCTCGGCAAACAAACCCTCACGCGCGAGGGGCGTATAAAAAGCTAGGGGAGCTCCCAACGGCCCTCTCGCTCCGTGCAGAGGCTAGGGGGCTCTTCCTGCAACCTTGCCGAGACCCAGCGGCTCCGGCTCGCACTGGAATGGGCTCGACAAACAAACCCTCCATCCGAGCGAAAAGGATATATGAGGGTCGAATAAATAAGCCAGGGGACCCCTGACCTCCCTCTTGCTCCAGGCGGAGGCTCGGGGCTCCTCCTGCACCCAAGACAAAGACAAACAATCTAAGTCCGCGCTAGAAGTTTCGTTACAAATACGATAAAGGGCACCGAGCCTGTTGCGGTCCAGGGGTTCGAAGGCTGGGCCCCCTAAGGTTTCGACAGCTGCCCTAGGGCAACAGAGTCAGGGATGACTTTGGGGCGAGCCTATGAATGGCCGAGGCCTGAGCGAACGATCGCTCGGTGCATCCCAAGTTGTGTCCGAGACTGGCAGGGAGGTCTCCGAATGGGATCCCACCGTAGGGAGGCACCGAGCCACCGAGGCCCAGTGAACGGCCTCAGCACCCACTAGAGAAACCCTCTAGTACTCTTGGAGTGCATCTCTGGACCGCTAGTCATCCCCTGGTGAACGAGGCACGGGCCTCCACTCGGACTTACCCGATAACAGCTCACCGGAAGTGCCAACGCTCGTGCCCACCGAGGGTAGCCTGGCACATTCCACCCCTCCTTCCAAGCAAAAAGGAAGCATGAGGGTCGTACAAAAAGCCAGGGGAACCCCTGATAGACCTCTTGCTCCATGCGGAGGCTAAGGGGCTCTTCCTGCAACCTCGCCGAGACCCCCGCGACCCAAACTCGCACTTATGGGCTCAGCAAATACGATAAAAACTCCTCACTCAAACACGAAAACAAAAAAGCCCCTAGAGGAGTAACTCCACTCCTCCAGGGCCTCGGGGGCTACACCCGGTGGGTGCGCTCGAGCGCACCCACCGAAACCTCGAGAAGCAAAACACAATCCCTATGGGAGCGGCCACAAACCAAGCCTCGACAAACCCTCAGGGAGAGTGCACACACTCCCCCTGAGGCTCGGGGGCTACTGTTGGGTACCATAGAACGGGGTACCCTGAGCATATACCAAAAGGATCACTTAAATCCCATAAAAAACAAAGCTAGAGGGTAGGCCATGGGCTCATCACCGACCACGTCCAAGCCCACCAGGCTCTCCACCACGCCCCGAGCCTCGCACAGGAGGTCTCGGCGTCCTGACGCAATCTCCGCCTCGCATGAGACCTCTCACGGGAGGCCTCGGCAAGGAGCCCAATCTCCATCTCGCCTGAGGCCCCGTGCATACAACCTCAAATGAGATAGCTATTCTCCGTATCGCTCGAGGCCGGCTTGTCGATAGCCCATCGCCCCCGCCTCGATCGGTCCTCCCGATAGCGTGTCACGTCCCATTAATACATCAACCACTCCCACAATCTCAGCCGGACGGTGGCTCGACACCGCGCAGTGGCCGATGGGACACGAGGTCACATCAGCGCCACACTGGCTGAGACAGAGCACGACGGGGATTACCGGCAACTGTATTCTGATGCTGTGCCCACGATCGGTGCCCACACTACATTGTGCCCCATGATCCCCACCTCAAAAACAACACGACATGGGTAGCCTGGCCTGCGTCATCATCGCCTCCGAACCGGCACACCAGATCAACCGCTCCCTTCGGGCCTCGGCACTCTACACCAGGGTCTCGGCTATCTCAGGATTCACGTCTACCGAGACCCCCCACTGCGATTCGGCCTCAGCACCGACCGAGCCTCGGCCTCGTGCACAGTCAATCCACAACGACCCGCACGCTGACCGCTGCACCCGCTCCGAGGCAGCCCAAGAGCTCCCATGACGCATAGGATCGGATGTGACCAGCACGTCGCCCCAGCGCTCCAAGGACGGACCACTCCGATGACCACACCACCACAGGAACGGGCTACAGGGCTCAGACACACCGCCTCTGTTCACATGACACCGTATAGTTAGCACATGTACTGTCCTTGTCCTCCCTTCAGACTATAAAAGGAGAGGACTTGGGCCATTTTGGGGGAGAGACAAGTTCTTACGAAGAGCCACACTCTGTAACACGCACACTTCCCTGCTGCCTGAGGCAACGTCTCAAGCAATCCACGTCGCTTCACGCCGAGACCTGGGACTAGCTCCCTCTCTCACCCAACTTGTAACCCCCTACTACAAGCACTTCGGTGCAAGGAATATAAGATCAATCTCTTAGACTGGATGTACGGCACCAATTGCCCAAACCAGTATAAACCTTGTGTCTCTTTGCATCACCATCTAGGATTGGGAATACACAGCACAAATTTACTAGTTGGTTGAGGATCCCCCGGTCCAAAACACCGACACCAACATCTAGAGCTTCTAAGTACGGCTCCATGCGGATTTTCCAATATGGAAAGTCATCTCCCTCAAAGATAGGAGGAGGTCCATCCCAGTGAGACATCTTGCTCTAAGCGATTAAGCTTAAAAACGTGAGCACGAGGCTCCAATACCAATTGAAAGGATCAAGATGCCCAAGAGGGGGGGTGAATTGGGCTAATTCTAAATTTTCTTGCAATAATTAAAACCTACGGTTAGCCCAATTAACCCCTTGTGCCTAGAAAAATGTTTCTAATGATCTAACGCACAAATGGACTTGTAACCTATGTTCCAAACTTACTCTAGCAAGGCAATTCTATGAATGTAAGAACAAGTATTGAATTGCTCAAAGTAAATGCTCAAAGTACATAGAGAGAGAGGAACGCGGCGATGTTTTGCCAAGGTATCAGAGAGTCGCCAGTCCCCACTAGTCCTCGTTGGAGCACCCGCGTAAGGGTGTAGCTACCCCTTGATCTGTGCAAGGATCAAGTGCTCTCTACGGGTTGATTCTTCGACACTCCATCGCGGTGAATCACCCACAACCGCTCATAACTTGAGTCGGGTCACCCACAACCTCCGCCGGGTGATCACCAAGCCATATAGGTGATGGCGATCACCAAGAGTAACAAGCATGAACTCTCACTTGACCACGCGAAGCCTAATGAGAACGGTGGATGCACACTTTGCTACTCTTGATTCACTAATGAGGCTACTCTCTTGGATTCTCAAATCTCAATCACCTCACTAGGACCTTGCTCTTCTTGGCACTCACAAACATGTTTCTCAGCTGTTGGAATGAGCAAAAGTAACTCCACACACGAGTGGAGCTTCTATTTATAACAAGGGCTAAAAAACAAACCGTTATGTGCCTCTGCTGCGGAGTGACCGAATACTCCGGTCATGTTGACCGGACACTCTGGTCAGTTCAACCCGCACACCAGTGTTAAAGTGTTGACCGAACACTAGTAGGGTCTGATCACTACTGACCAGACACGTCCGGTCGCATTTAACCCTCACTGGAACCTTACTGTACTTGACCGGACGCTGAACTCCTAGGGTTTGGTCACTACTGGCCGAACGCGTCCGGTCGTAGATTTTCTCTTCTGGAACCTTATTAGAGTCGACCAGACATTGGCCCTCAGCGTCTGGTCACTCGACCACTCAGCGTCCAGTCACGCCAGACGCAGTCTCCTTGATCAAATAAACTGACCGGACTCTACAGCCAGCGTTCGGTCCGACCGGCACCAGCGTCCGGTCAGCATTTGACCCTCCATTCACTTCCAACTCTTGATCATATGTGAATGAAGTTTGCTCCATAGGATCATAGGGCTGTTGTGGAGCTACCTAGTGCTAGATTTAATAAGTGTGCACCACACCTAACTCACTAGACTCATCTAGGTCAAGCTACCCGTCCATACCCCCCTTAATAGTACAGCCAAAGGAAAAACAAAGTCCTAAACTACTCTAAGTGTCTCTCCAACTCCAATCAACACTTAGAACTAGTCATCCTTAACCTTATCGTCCATCCTTTGAAAACTAAAATGATTTCCATCGTAGGGGCATGACCACCTTGATTGCCTAATTGATCTCCATTACCATGACCTAACTTAATTGCCTCTGCAAAACACACGTTAGTCATAGTAATCTTGTATTATCATTAATCACCGAAACCCAACTAGGGGCCTAGATGCTTTCAGGAATTTTTTTCTTTTGTGTAGTATACTCCCGTCTGTACCTATAATAAAAGGTAAATTTATCTTCACCTATTTTTTCATTCACCTCCCCCTAACTACCCGGGTGTCGCAGATTTGGAACCGCGCAAGCATCAAGTTATTCGTCGGAGGTCGGTATGTAGATCTTCAGTGCCTCGGACACTCAAAACAATCAATGACATGGGCGATTTATCCCTGTTTGGCTCTCTGAGCCCTACATCCAGCACTATAGTGTTCTTCGTGTTAGGAATGCTCAATTGGGGGTTTCTTACAATAATGGAGTAGAGAAAAAGATTGGTAGTTGATTACACAGTGGTATCCTAGGGTTCTTGGCTGATTGAGTCTGGTTGGGTTCGTTGTTCCCTCAACTGATCCCTCTCTCCTTTTTTCTACAGGAGCCCATGCCTTCCCTTATATACCGATGAGGGCATGGGATACAAAGTGGACGGATTCTGACCTAGGGTTCTCAGCCTGGTGGCTCCGATTCTTTCATCTTGGCGCCACCAGGTACTCCTTTGTCATGTAGGAGGGGACGACAACGTCGCAACCACTCCCTGACGTCTCTGCTGTAGTATGGCACTTGACGGTCAAGTGTTGTCTACTGCAATGCAGCCTTCCCCAAGTGAGCCTTCTTGGGGCTTCCTTGATACGCAAGGATCCTCCCTCTACTTAGGAGGGGCTGAGGGGCGGGCCCAGAGCCCCCTGCACTGTGGGCTTGGGAGGTTTCTTGTCCTGATGCGTCACGCCCCTTGCGTGACCCCTGTGGAGGACATGGCTGACAGTGCCTAGCCTCCGTGGAACAGGAAGGTGGTGTAGTGCTTCTACGCCTGTCAAGCTCTAGACGCTTGATGGATTCTGAAGCTAGCTTTCGATCTTGGCTCGGGACACCTGTTGTCCCCCAAGCCAAAGCTAGGACGGTCGCTAGGGCAGGAGCTCGGCCTAGGTTGTGGGTTCCCCTTCAGTTGGGAGTGATGGTGTTGTGGCCAACCCCTCGAACTTGAGCGACGGTCGTCCATTCTGCTAGGGCTTGCCCTTGTGACATCGTGGTCCTCCTCTGAGCCATCCTTTTTTTGCCAGAGGGTACGTGTGAGTGTACCCGATGTTATATATAGCCCCCAATCGATTCGAAGAGTCGGTCGGGGGGTCACTCGACTGTTGCCTTCTTCTCGGGGTGGATTGGCTTGCTTGACTGTGAGGAATTAAAAGCTTGAGAGTATAAGAACCGAGGCAGTCAACAAGCAAACCAAACACCTCTATCTTTGCCCAAGTAGGCATGGCAACAAGGGCCAAGGAGGGATCCAAATGTCCCCTTAATGATGCTTTAGAATGCGATAATGACAAGTAATTTGAGGAAAAAATAAATCCTAGAATAACAAATATTGTGAGATGGAAGGAGTATTATCAATTGCTACAAAATCAAGGTAGTACAAATGTATTGATGCCAGCTGTTTGTACACTATACAGTACACACACTTGCAATTTGACTAGCATTAACTATTCCTGATCAGTATTTGGAAACTTCACCTTTTCAAACTAAAATACACCATGCATGAATCACTACGGGAATCAGGAGGTTTGCCGAGTGCCAGGGGCACTCGGCAAAGCCTAAAAAAACCCTCGGCAAAGGGTTTGTCGAGTGTCGACACTCGGCAAACGACACTCGGCGAATTTTAGTCGGCAAACAGACTTTGCCGAGTGTTTTTTGTCGGGCACTCGGCAAAGACTTCGCCGAGTGCCGAAAAAACACTTGGCAAAGATTTACACTCGGCAAAATAAAAATGCGAAATAAACCCAAAAATAATAGAAAAAAAATCCGAAATTTTTTTTTTCGGGGGAGGCCACCACCGACCAGCACGCGCCCGCCTCTATCGAAGTCGCTGCATTTTTTGCGCAAAATCCACGGCTAACGTGGCTGGCGGGATTCAAACTCACAACCTCTCCCTAGCGTCTTTGCTACTCTACCACTGCACTACACTGCCACTTGTGTCTAGATTCGTTATTTATCCTCATATATTATACTAAACCGAGAGTAAATTGCTTATTTGAGGCCCTAAACGAATTCAAATAAAAAAGTGGTCAACTATAAAGTTTCATAACTTTTCAAGATCTACAATTTTCATTTAGGAAGTTTTTCCATCCGAGGTCGTTTGAAAAATTCAAATTTCAAATTTGAGAGATTCAAACGTAGTTTTGCATGATAAGATGATTTCAAATCAAAAAGTTGTCAACTACATAGTTTCATAACTTTTGGAGATCTACAATTTTCATTTAGGAAGTTTTTCCATCCGAGGTCTTTTGAAAAATTCAAATTTTAAAATTTTCAAATTCAAACGTCGTTTTTGCATGACAAAATGATTTCAAATCAAAATGTTGCCAACTACAAAATTTAATAACTTCTCAAGATCTACAAAGTTTATTTTGGTCATTTGTTCATCCAACATAGTGGTAGTAACATTGTTCACAAATCTTATATATCTCTCTTCTACTTTCATGAAACTAATATGTGAGATATGAGAGATGTATATTTTATGAACAATGTTATTGTCGCTTTGTCAAATGAAGAAATGACAAAAATAAACTTTGTAGATCTTGAGAAGTTATACCACTTTGTAGTTGAAAAGTTTTTCATTTGAATTCATTTAGGGCCTCAAAAATTGATTCGAAAAACTGATTTGCCGAGGGCCAAAAAAATGCACACGGCAAAATGCCTCTTTGCCGAGTGCCAAAACAAAGGCACTCGGCAAACTCGATCTTTATCGAGTGCCAGAAAAAAGCACTCGGCAAACAGAGAGTAAATTGCTTATTTGAGGCCCTAAACGAATTCAAATAAAAAAGTGGTCAACTACAAAGTTTCATAACTTTTCGAGATCTACAATTTTCATTTAGGAAGTTTTTCCATCCGAAGTTGTTTGAAAAATTCAAATTTCAAATTTGAGAGATTCAAACGTAGTTTTGCATGATAAGATGATTTCAAATCAAAAAATTGTCAACTACATAGTTTCATAACTTTTGGAGATCTACAATTTTCATTTAGTAAGTTTTTCCATCCGAGGTCTTTTGAAAAATTCAAATTTTAAAATTTTCAAATTCAAACGTCGTTTTTGCATGACAAGATGATTTCAAATCAAAATGTTGCCAACTACAAAATTTCATAACTTCTCAAGATCTACAATGTTTATTTTGTTCATTTGTTCATCCGACATAGTGGTACTAACATTGTTCACAAATCTTATATATCTCTCTTCTACTTTCATGAAACTAATATGAGAGATGTAGATTTTATGAACAACGTTATTGTCGTTTTGTCAAATGAAGAAATGACCAAAATAAACTTTGTAGATCTTGAGAAGTTATACAACTTTGTAGTTGAAAAGTTTTTCATTTGAATTCATTTAGGGCCTCAAAAATTGATTCGAAAAACTGATTTGCCGAGGGCAAAAAAAAAATGCACACGGCAAAATGCCTCTTTGCCGAGTGCCAAAACAAAGGCACTCGGCAAAGACGAATTTTGCCGTGTGCCGAAAAAAAACACTCGGCAAAATACATCTTTGCCGAGTGCCAGAAAAAAGGCACTCGGCAAAGACGAATTTTGTCGAGTGTTTTTTTTTGCCGAGTGTATTTTATTTGGCACTCGGCAAATACCGTCTTTGCCGGGTGTCCGATAAAATACACTCGGCAAAGTCTCCGGCACTCGGTAAAGTGCCGGTTTCGGTAGTGAATGCATGGAATAGTATGATTTTGTATGGGCAGCCCGACCGCCGGTGAGGTGAGATTCGGTTAGTTATGTGTATGTGCGCAAAGAGAAAAGAATGCAGCATGCATGCATGAACTTTCCTGCACAGCAGCCACATGCATGTGTGAGACAAGAAAGTAGGAGTGGCAAATATAAGCTACCGCTGACCTGCTTTGTATGTCCTCAACTAAAGAACTGAAATAGGGATCCTCATCCATCCAATACTTATCATATACAATTGCACCCCCGAAAGGTGAATCGATGCTAGCTAAAATGGGGATCCAAATCCAATATGATATTGCACCCCAGAAAGGTGAATCGATGCTACACCGGTTAAACTAGTCCACCCTGTTTGTAGTAGGCGCGAAAGCGCACGAACTGATGCTCTCAATCTCCATCTCATCATTGAACAAGATTTCGAGTAGTACCCATCGATCAAGCTATCTAGTAATTAATCGGCCATTAATATCTCTGTGTCTCGACCAGTCGATCGTCCCTACATTATACTACGTACCAGGTTCGATCTACCGGTGGTCATGCTTAGCAATAAATAAACAGGCCGTGCATGCTGCGACCTGCGAGTGAATGAAGCTGAATTTATGGGAGGTGAGAGAGCAGGAAGGCGCACTTGCCCGCCATGAAGAACAGTTACTGAGCTAGCAGCTATGTGAGGGAACAGACAAGCAATGGAATGGACCGATCTATATATACTGATGGATACTACTACGAGTACTAGCTCCCACTGCAGCTGCACTGCCGTGTGCGACAGCAGCATAATGGTCGCGCATTGTGATCCTGGACCAGCTAGAAGAGATGGCGACCATGCATGCAGGGGCATCGATCTCGATACTGATGAACTCGATCTGGTTGCAGGAGAGGGGGGGGGGGGGGGGGGGGGGGGGGGGGGGAACACCGATCTGACCAGGAGCTCTGCCGAATGCCGATCCATCCATCCATCGGGATCTAGCTATTGCTAGCTACTCCTTCCCAGGAATAATAATATATTCCTGCCCCAACTGCCCAACAAGCGGACGGATCGGAGGCGAGTGCATGAAAGCCAGAGGTCGATCTCTGCAGCTGCATGGATACATGGAACTGAACGAGGACCCCCTGTAAATCCTGGAATTTTGCGGTGTGCGTGGAGGTTTTTGATGCATGCATGTTTTGATCGGCGCCGGGCGGGCGCGCGGCACGTGACTCGTCGTCGACGCCGCGCGGCCAACTCGATAAACGTCCTTTTCGGGACCATGCAAGAATGGCCATTCCCTCCCCTCCCTCTTCCTTCTCCCCACCCTACACCTCTAAGCTAAGGATTCCCCATGATGAACGTGCTTTAGCTCTAGCTCATAGGAGGAGTAGATAGCAGCTCATTGCCTGCATCTGCACCTGCACCATCCACCCTATCTCTCTCTCTCTAGCCATATAGACTCTAGGTCGTCTCCTGCCTCCTCTCTCTCTCATCTCTCATGAGTGAGAGCGAAGCAGATAAAAAAGGAGAGAGAACCTATGGGTTGGGAGCATGCATGCATGCATTACTGTAGCGACGGCGATAAAGATGAGGACGGTACCCTGGATGCAGATGCATTCGCAGTTTTCGCGTCCTGCGCCATGTGCCATCTCGCCTATACCATCAATACATGTGTGTACTGGCCGTCGAAACAGGGTCGCAGCGGAGGCGAAAGCCAACAACTATTTAATTTGGTTGTATAGCTGTCCAAATTTCGGTTGTCTACGATTTGTGTAATACCGAAACATGAATCTTAAGCTACGATGGTCTAGTCGGAGGCTATTCTGTAAGCCTTCTATGTTCAACTCTTGTACCTTAATCAAAATAATGAGTAAATCTTTTGTGTATTCGAGAAAAATATGTGTGTACCGTGAGTCATGCGTTTCTCCACCAGAATGCCTGTATACGCGGCGATCCAATCCAAATACAGGACACATGTAATACTGGACCCAAGTACTACTACATGCAATGTAAAATCATTTTTAACCGTATACTGCTACCTCTAACGGAAAAAAGAGAGACACACGAACAGTTATATATTTTCGCTCTACTTGAAAAGGGAGAGATGAACAGTATGCCTTTCGCTAACCATACCATGCATGCTGCAGCTAGCATCCGTCTCGTCCTTGCCTCCTTATACTTGCTCTTTTTAGACCGTCTCCAACAGCGTAGGTAAACGGCGACCCAAACGTAAATTGCCTAGTGCACAGTGTTTTAGGTCGTAAAATCACGGTCCAACGGAGAACGCAAACACGGCAGCCATTTTACGTAGCAACCGACTCGGAAGACAAAAAAGCGTCGTCGTTCTCGACGACGCAAAACACTGCAGAGAGAGAGAGAGAGAGGGAGGAGGGAGCAGGGGTAGGCGGCATTGGGCAAGGGAGGGGCTGCGGCGGCCATCGGAGGGAGCAGGGGAGGGGTTGCGGTCGCCGATGGAGATCGGTGGGAGCAGGGACAGGCGGCATCGGGCAGGGGAGGGAGGATCCCGCCGGTGAGGTCCGCCTGCGGTGGAGCAGCATCGCTGGCAAGGGCCGCTCGCCCCCACGGAGAAGAGCGTGAGCTCGGGGGAGCCACCGCCACACGCGAGCTTGGGGAGCCGCCGTCGCTTGGATCCGGGGGGCCACCGCCGCGCGCGCCTAGATCTCGCCGGCCGCGGGTCAAGAGCTTGCCCCCATGCCGGCGCATGTAGGGGAGACGACGCCTTGGGCGCGCGTGCGGTGAAGCCTCGCCGGGCAGGGGCGGACTTGCCGGAGCTCCGGAGTGCAGCTTCGCCGAGCGGGGGGCGGACTCGCCAGGGCGCAGAAGTGGATCTGCCAGGGCAGCCCTCTACGCGGAGCTTGAACGCGGGTGATGGGGGTGGGGGGTGGGAGAGCGCGTGCACAGTGGCGGCGGTGTGGACGGCCATGGCGCGGAGGCCGCGCAAGTGAGCTGAGACGGGCACGGCCATGGCGTTTGGAAGAGGAGAGAGAGAATACGGGAGGTGCCATGTGCGCTTGCGGTGGTCTGTTGGAGAGGTGAAAGTTATGGGTACGTACCTCATTTACTGTCCGTTACCTAAACTGTAAAATGGATCTCAAATTTAGGTCACGCTGTTGGAGTCAGTCTTAGAGAGCAAAGGGAAACGGCGTAAAAGGGTGTGGGGATAACGGCGTAAAAGGGTGTGGGGATACACTCCAGTAGTACATCATATCGCAACTGTTCTGCATCCCATCGATCGACACACATGACACACACATATCCATCTCAATATTTGGTGCACAGGCATGCCACGCATGCACGCAGCACGCATGTTATTCCGGCCGTCATGTCTTGTACACAGTGGATCTTCGTTGTTGTGACCCATGGGGTTCAATTCACCCCGGCCCCCACATGTTTTCACTCAAAAAAATACTGCAAATTTAGTGGTGGATATACACACAACACGTGCACATGCAAAAATATATAAAAAGCTCAGATTTTGTGCGTGTATCATTTTAATTTGTGGGGGAACACATCTCTCACGTTAGCTTGGGTTTGAGACCCAGTGTCGTTTTGCGTCCTCTGTAATTCTTTTTCTTTTCTTCTCTGTAATGACTGCAATAGCTGCACTAAAAGAGTACTTGCTGTGTAGAGCCTACAAATTTACTTGTTTTTAATAAAGCTACCTTCATCTTAAAATTGGTAGTGACATGCATTGTAGAGATCCATGAATCCCTAGTACAATTGTATCGCTCCATTGTAAATAGGATTTTTATACCATTTGATTAATAATCTAAACAATTAAATACCAAAGTGATTGGTGGATAAATTTGATTATTTCGTACCCGGTCGTTCGTAATAAATAACCTGTAAAAATAGGCTGTAGGTATAACACGCAGAAAATATAGATTAAAGGGGGAAAATCTAAAAGGATTGTGCGAATTAGATGCGCTAAGTTGTACTTAAGCATATCAATGTCCAAATACGATACGGTGAAGAAAGAAATCTTATATAATAAACGACACTGATTCATTTGCTGCTTTCTAAGATATGTATGACAGATTAGAACAAGATACCCGCCAGTACTATAGATAAACAATAAATAATCCGTACACATCCTACCTTGGAGAGGATAAGGTATTGTTTGGACAAAGCTACGTACTGTACCATACTGTTTAATCTTATGTTAGATTAGGCCCCAAGTTCATTAGGACTTATGAATTTACAGATGATGCGCATCATATATCTCTAATGCGGAAAGTGGTGGAAGCATACAAGCCTAATGACATCCTCCGTATATAGTAAGCATTATGTAACTTTCAAGTGATGCAAATGCATCCCTCTAAAAAAAATGCAAGTTGACCTTCACGGTAAATTTGGCATACTAAAGTGGTAGTGTACATACATATATATTAGGTTCAAATCAAAATTCTGGAAGGGCGAAAAATACCATTTGACAAAAAAGAAGGGACTCATCATCAGAGACTCCCACAAATTAGCTTAATTAACTCCTAGCGATGCGATATATAGATATTAAACTTTAATACCCATGCATCTACTTTAATTTATTATGTGTAAGAACTTATTAGATGATGACAAGAATTTCAAAAGGAAATTGTCGATCTAGAAATATTAAGAGCTAGATAGCTACTTACAACTATTGACTGTATATATTACTCTAATATACAGTGGTATATAGGTCCAATCACTCTCAGTGGACGCTATCAAAGGATCCAGAAGATAATGCATGCACAGATTGTATACTACAACACAATAGTGAACAGTTAACAACTTTTGACTTTAGTATATGCATGATCCAGAATCGGAAACGTATGCATGAAATTTCTCTAGCAAAGTTCCAAGGGAGTCACTGATTATTGTTCCAAGCTAGCCTTTCGATTGAAAGGAACAGATCAAAGCCAAAGAGATTAGGCCGAATCACCATGCATCTTTGAGGTTGCGTGATAAATACATTATCATGTGCCTGATTGTGACTTCTAGTTAGGTAAAAACAACATGGAAGACTTCAATTATTTGATGAACAAGTGCTTACACTTCTTAGGCAACCAGTTAATTTACGTGCCGTTTTATCTGCAGTACTCTACAACAAGGGGAAAAGATTTGAAAGCAACATATGCCATGTAGTTTACTTTTTAAAAAATACCATATTGTACTTACCATACAAATCTCCAAGTATTCTACTGAGAAAATTACAAGTAGCGCTGGTAGCTTAGCCTTAGCTCCTCTATTAATTTCTAGAGGCAACAGGTGTGAATATAATCATTCCAGAATAACATATATTAGCAGTAGTATTAACAGTAGTATTTGGTAATGTTTGTCTACATAACATATATTAACAGTAGTATAGCCAAATAAAGTCAGTCAGTACAGTGTGCCTTAGGTCAAATGTCTTGTCCTAAACTATTGCTTCATGTTCCCGCACAAATGTCAGTGTTCTTAAACAATTATATATAAACCACCAGCAGTAAACAAAACTGACTGTCTCAATTTCACAGAAATTTATACATATAAACCACCAGCAGTAAACAATGTCAGTGCCTAGAATTTAACACTCGGCAAATTAGGAATGTTTGCCGAGTGCCCGAGATTTGACACTCGGCAAACGCGCCGTGACCGTGTCCGCTCCGTCACGTTACTTTTTTCGTCAAGCATCGGTTTCAGCTCTCGACAAAGTCTTTGCCGAGTGCCCGATATAAAACACTTGGCAAAAAGCCGTTTGCCAGCACTGTAAATGTCGTGTGCTATTTGTCGAGTGTTTTTTTGGCTTTGCCGAATGCCTTTGGCACACGGCAAAGCGACTGTTTCCGGTAGTGAAGCACACTACAGTGGGAAGGATGGGGGTTAAGCTGTCACATAACATCAGACAGCTCTAAATTTCTATAGCATTGAATATAAAAGGCTCAACTTTCATATCACATATGTCCTGGAAACTAAGGAGCAGTTGTAATATCAAGTTCCAGTGTTGAAAGAATACAACCTTGAATCTAGCTAGTCCAAGTAAATATGTGGAAACTGCACTTATTTAAAAGGGAATGAATCTTGACAAAAATTTGTAGGATTTTGGAAACTAGTTTTTTTTTTTTTTTGCAAAGTTGAGAATAATAGATTAATGTAGCTATCTTCGTACAATGCCATCATATGTCAAACCGATCTACAAGTTCAATACCGCACAATAACACAACAAATGCAAAGTATCAACAAAAGGGGAAATGCCCACATCAGAGAATTAATGATTATAAGATTTCATACTTCAGGAGCAATAATGAACACAATTTTCCAGAACACTCAACCATGCATTACTAACCACGAAAAGGAAAAAAAGATACATCTGCAACCAGCAGTACTACAATCCTAAAAGAAGGCCAATACCATCTTAAATTAGGGCATTGACTAAACTATTCATAATAAACAACCCATAATTAGAAAAAATAAATATAAGTCAGAAGTATATATATGCACACAATACCATTTCATCAAAAACATAAATATGGGCTATGGCACATGACACATGGTTACATGGTAAATACACATTATTTTGATGCAGTAAAAGTCCTTAACAAGCATAATGATTTTTTTTTTTTTGTCGATGAAGTTTGAAGTTGCAGCATAAGTAATATTGCACGTGCAAATAGATTAACCATACATTAAATTATCTGATACCGAACGCATGTCGAAGGTTAGCAGTAAATCATCATATGATGATTGAGTTCTCACAAAGGCCCTAAACTATATATATGCATATTTGTGGTGCAAGGTAGAGCCTGAGAGACCAATAATACTTGATTGCCCTCAATGTTTAGCATTCGACTAACAATATGTTTCTCAAGGAATTAAAGGCGTAACGTAATAGTTTCAAAAGATGGCAAGGCAACAGTTCTTCATCCTTGGATAGTAACAATAATATCGCAATCTTTAGTGGTGTGTATCAAACAATGTTTGCAATCTTTAGTGGTGTATCAAACAATGTTTTGACTTTGATAATTTTTTATTTTGAATGAACTCGCTCCACTAATCCTAAAAACAGGAAAAAAAAACTGGAAAAGGGAGAACATTCGCCGAAGTTGAATCTCCCATGATTTCGGGGAAAAAATAGAGAATGATCAGCACGGCTTTTTGGACCAGGGCAATATTACAATATGTACTAAATTAATTAGTTATGTGCTGGCAGTACTTCAACAAGTGCAACTGTGTATTTCCAATCATAGGACAAAGATAACTGGTTGAAATGACACCTAAATAAGGGTGGGAAAAATAAATTTGCTTGAGAGTTTGAGACGACAATTGGATTGGTGATGTGATGCGATATGATGGATCGGAATATGGGTTGGGATCCCACAGTGGTGAGCGCTGTTTCCAAATACCAAACTTGGAAACATTGGTAACGCTAATCAGGACTGATACAAGCACATAACTAGCATTCCTTTTTTCCAAGCATCTCGTCATTTGATTCTTCTCGAGACAGAGATATCTGACTCCGCCAGCCGCCTTCATTCCTTGAGCATAGAAGAAATCTCTCTCCACTCTCCTCTCCTCTCCTCTCACCTCTCTCCTCTCACTCACCACCCTACCCCCTTCTCTTCTCCCTCTCTCTCTCTACTGAGCATGACATATACAGCTACACACCTATCATTCATACCAAAACTCAGGTAGCACGGTAGCTACTAGCTAGGAAACTAGGGTTCAGCTTTTGAAGAGAAAAGCAAAAGCAAAGGTGTCACTCCCTATGGATCGGAATAGACACACAGGAGTAGTATAGAAATAAGATGGCAGTGGTAGTGTATATACTTGAGCACAAATACGAAGAGGCCTTCTTAAGTATGACACCACCAGGGGACAGCATCATCACCAGCATTGAACAAAGATGAAAGGAAGAAACAATGGCAAGCATCAATCAAGATAGTCCACTCTTCCCCAGGCAGGCACCAGCATCAGGTTACCTAACTGTCAGGTTTTAAACTTTGAATCATGATGCACACTGCTCCCTAGCTAGTAGCTAGCTTGTCCTGATGGGCTAGCTACCACTACTACAGTAGTAATAGTATGATCCTAAAGAAACAGTGATGAACGGTGCTCATCAGTTTATGCATCGATCATTGAGATTGAAAGAGAAAAGCGAAAGGGATGGAGGAAGAAGGAAAACAAACAAAAGCTACTAGTAACAATTTGGTGATGATCGATAATCCTTCTAGTAAAGCAAATATTGAAGCAGTGGATAATGGAGAGATGCATGGCAAGTCCGAAAAGTAATGAAACCAGATAGGCTAGTCGTGTGTCAATCTGTGGTGGCCGTTTGATCACCTCGGATAGCCGTGGAAGAAATGCGCGCCGCCGTACGGAGGGCCGGGCGTCGGGTACGGGTCCATGACCACAGCCGATGACGAGCCGGGCCCCGCGACGCTGCCTTCGCCCGCCGCGGCCGTGCTCGGGGAGGACCCCTCGGTGGCGTGGCGGAAGCCGCCGCCGCCGCCCGCAGCGACCGACGGGTCCGGGCCGACGTCGTGCAGGATGCCCTTGAAGACGTGGCCGGCGATGCTGACGCTGGTCTGGTACGCCACCTCGGCGTCGGGCTCGTCGACCGGGCCCAGGCGGACGCAGCGGAACAGCGCCTCCGAGCTCACCTCCCGCGGGAACCGCTCCGCCACCACCGCCATCTGCTGCAGCTGCTCCCCTGATCGATCAATCAAGCACATGGTGGTATCGATCGATTAGCAAGCAGCTAGCTAGCTCAGCTAGCTAAAAGATTATTGGGTACGGTAGTGATGAATTGCTTGCTTGTTAGCTAGCAGTGAAGACGTGCAGTACAGTTTATAGCAGCAAGAAATTAAAATACGTACCCGAGGAAGTGGTAGTGGCGGTGGTAGAGGAGGGCTGGGCACCGGCGTCGCGGTGGCGCTTGGAGGGCTCGGCGGCGCCGGCGGCCTGCTGCTGCTGTCGCTCTCGGCGCTTGGCGGCGGGCACCCAGGTGGACTTGACATGGGTGGGGCAGTCGAAGCCCCGGCTCTTGCAGCAGGTGCGGCAGCGCATGTGGACGCAGTCCTTCTTGGCCTGGTTGCCGCAGTCCTGGCAGCTGATGGTGCCCGCGCCGGCGCCGGACGCGGAGCCCCTGCCGCCGCGCGAGGAGCCCGCGGCCGCCGCCATGGGGTCATCGGCGAAGCGGATGATGTTGGGCGCGTAGAAGTGGTGATGGTGCTCCTGCGCCGGGTGGTGCGGCCATAGCTGGAACCCGCCGCGCGGCGCGGTGGCGGCGGCGGCCGTGTAGAGGTAGGCGGCGGCCGCGGCGGCGGACTCGGAGCCGGAGCCAGAGGAAGGGTTCACGTGTGGATGGTCGCCGCGGCCGTGGCCTCCGCCTCCGCCTAGAGGGAAGCCCGCCATGCGGCCAGATCCATAGGCGGCCCGCGCGGGCAGCGGCGGATCGATCGCCCGTCTCCGGCTCTCTCTACTGCGCTGCTCCTCCCCGCCGCCCAGCCGGCGCCCGCAGCATGGCCGCGCCGCGTGGCGGGTGCGCGCGAATTTTGAGCGCTCTCGCGCGGCCCGGCCGGGCGGCAGCCTAGCAGCGAGCGAGAGGTGGTGCAGCTACCGGGTAGCTAGCTAGCTGTGTCGACCGATCTAAGGTGGCTAGTTAGTGTGCGCGTGCAGGCGTAGTGGGGGTTCCCTAGAATTTTGGCGTGTCTGCGCGTGAGGAGGAGGTGAGGGAGGGGGGAGAGGGAGGAGGGAGAGGAAGGTAGGAGGAGGGGCTCGAGTGAGGTGAGCTCTGAGGTAGCTTTAATTTTTGTGTGGTGAGGTACTGAGGTGAGTGATGAAGAGGCCGGGGCAGAAAGCGACAGCGGACGGAGGGCCTGCCACGCCGCCAACCATCCTGCACTGCACGCTCCCAAAACGTCCAATTTATTAATGTACTGTACTCACACTCTCCCTCCTCTTCCTCTCTCTCCCTCGCGTCTATCAGACTACGTAGAAGTAGAACTACTGTACAGGTACTTTTTATACGTGTATACGACGTCGTACTCGTATCTCTCTCTCTCTCTCTCTCTAGCTCTACACAAGCCGTATCATCAGACACACTGTTCTTGCACATGGAAGAACACACACGGCTACTGCTAGCTAGCCACAGACGCTGTTACCTCGGCGTCCGTCTGATAGGCAGCGCCACCGCTCGCCGGCGGTGATATTATAAGACAGACAGGTGTTTTTGTGACTACAACAAACCACTCAAGATCCTCTTTACGAAACATTTGATATGCATGTAATGTAAGATATGAGAGTGGAGGAGGACTATACAGAGCGTGAATGCGTGATGATTGGCCGCTGCGATGTTCTTTCCGGCGGGCCTTTTCAGAGGAAAATTCCTAACGGTCTGGGCATTATTAAACCCCTGCCCTGACGCAACCAACGCGATGGGTACTCTGCCTCTGACGATCGCCCAACGACGCCCGCGCATGGCCGCCGTCCGCCGCCGCACTGTGCGCTGCGGCCTGCGGCTCTTTATCTCCTCGCGGCGCCAGGGCGGCAGATTTGCTGCCGGCCCGCCGCGCGCCGAGCGCCACCGTGTCCGCTCCGCTTTTCGGTGGCCATGACGCGGCTGGCCAGGGGCGAGCTGGCCGGATTAAAGAATGGGCGAGACCGAGAGCGGGGCAGCAGGGCGATCTAGCGGAGATCTGCGTGACGTCGTACGTGACAGGCCTTGATTTCCGACCACCTGTTGCCTGCACACCCAAAGCAGGAAGTCGTCCGCCCCGGTTTGTAGGGCGCGCACAATTGTTTGGACTCACCGCTGAGCACTGGCCTAGGTCAACTGATATAAAGAGAATGACTTATATTAATAAAGTATATAAACTCGATCATCATCTGTTTGCCATGACAAATTGATTCAGTTAATGCATGCATCCTCCAAAGGAGAGGTCTCGAGCCCTGTAAATGCAACCGTTTATTAGACAAAAAAGAAACTAAAACCATTTCAAGGGTTCGGAATTTCGGTTGGTTTTCACCGACAATCTTCGGTGAATTTCATTTCTATCTATGACCTTCGGTAAATGTACATACCTATAATTTTGGTTCCATTACGTTCAGATTATAAAATTTCATGGAAATTTGAAATTTTTTACCAAAATTTCAATCGGTTTTCACCGGATCGCCGCCCTCCAGTATTTGTGTTTCAACCGGCTAGGCTGAACCGCGCAGCCACAATTTTATTAGCTGCTACCAAATTCTGCGAAATTCAAATACATATGCGCCATATATAAACACCGCCATTTTTTCTTGACTTTTGACTTTTAACACGGTGGGGGTTGGTCAAAAGATAAATGGCATCATACCCTGTCAATATTTTACTTCTACACAACCTGACATGCTCCCAGAGATCAAACAAAGATAGTACCGCGTGTGCCTCGATCGGTTACTGAAGATGATTTTCTCTCATCTTTTTTACTAGCACATGCTGTGTACTACGCTGCTTGCTTGCATAGTTTAATCCATCTTGCGGTGGGATCGAGAGTGAATTCTGGGGGCACCGCTAACCAACAACCACGCACATGCAGATTCTTCTACTGCATGCCGCCGAATAAAACTGTTTCTTACTTTTGGCTGCGAGTGTGATACTCGTAATTGTGGTTTTCCCTCAAACAGTAGAATTCAACAGTGATGTATAGGCAGCAATGTCTCCCACGGAAACTGACAAAAGTGGCGTTGGTCATGTACTAAGACACTGCTACACAAAAACTTAACCGAGCCGTTTGAAAAAGGCCTCCGAGACGGTTGGGCCGGTTGTCCATCTAGGTTATTCGTGGTAGGGCAGTCGGCCCAGCAACCGCCTCGGTTAAGTATTAACCGAGGCGGACATTGTAACAGAACCGCCTCGGTTAATGCCTATTAACCGAGGCGGTCGTCTATAAAGGCCCGCTTCCAAAATTCTGGTCTAGCCCGCTACTTTTTTCAGCCCAATATCCAGCGCCAAGTATATATAACGGGATGAAAACCCTAATCTAACCGTAACCCCTCCTAGGCGCCGTTCTCCTCACCCGTCCCTTGCGCCGCTCTCCTCACCCATCCCTCCCAGGCGCCGCTCTACTCTCTCTCCCAGGCAGCGGCACACGCCCTTCCCTCCCACTCTCTCCATCTCCCTCCTTCACTCGGCGACTACGCCGCTCTCCTCACCCATCCCACAGTAGGCAGTGGCGCCCCACCCTTCCCCTCCTCCTCAGGCAGACGAGCAGGCGCGCCACGCGCGGGGGGGGGGGGGGGGCTTCCGGCGGGGCACGGCAGGGCGCACGGAGCGGACACAGAGGCGGCGCACAGGCCTTCACCAATGGCGGCGGCCTCGCCTCTCTCCTTTACCAGCCTTCACCAATGGCACCGGCCTCACATCTCCCCTTCACAACGGCGACGTCACCCACACTAGCCTCGACCTCTAGATCCAGTGACCTCTACCATCTCCACTACCTCCAGCTCTAGATCCGGTGACCTCCACTCCAGATCCGGCGGCAGGCAGCCCAATCCAGCGGCGAGCGGCCAGATCCTGTAGAGTGTGGCCGGATCCCGGCGGTGCGGCTACGACAGATCCCGATGAGCGACTGCGGCGTCGGTGGCCCATGGATGGGCTCAGTGGGCCCATGGATGGGCTTAGCGGGCCTGTCCATGGATCTTTCTTTTTTGTTTTTTATTTGATTAACCGAGGCGGGCATTTCAACCGCCTCGGAAAAGATCGATTTACCGTGACCTTTCAACCGAGGCAGTTGCGATGCTCGCCTCGGTTAACCTATTTTGCCCGCCTCAGTTAAGATTCCTATAGAAGTGAGAGGCAATCATACACGCTATAGATTGAATCCATGCAAAGGCCAAAATAGGATATTGATTTAGGAGAGTCCTAATGACCATCTTGTAAAAACTCATTAGCAGAATCTATATATATCAGGAGGTATGGCTAGGCGCAATAGACAGTTTGGTCTCCCCATACCCTAGTCACTGCCACCACTCTCTCCTTAGCTACAAAGTGCTATCATACCAACGCATAGCATTTCATCCCCGTACGTGTGGATACTATGAAGAAGATGTTGCTGCTACTCCATGATGTCTAGAGGAGGGTGAATTAGGCAACTTAAAAGCTAATGGCCAACTAAAACCATACTTATCAAGAAAAAGAAAAAATGGGTCACCTACCCAGGCGTCGATTCAAGCTGCTCCAAGTGAAAGCATTTAGGTCCCTATTTGGGTTATGTAATTAATGATAACATTTGTAGACTAACATTTCATGTGAGTATATGAAGGTTAAAAGTTTGGTCCACAAGGATGACTTGAGCTAACATAGATGTCATGAAGGAAGATGGAATATATTGATTGTGAAGGGCTTAAGGCAAAAGGTATAATATAGGGTTTATGTTTTACCAGTCATGAGGTGATCATAGGATGAAATATAACTAGATTGATAGGATAGATAGTTGTACCATTAATACAGGAAAATTCAATTGCTTTACGATCATCTACTGACACTTGTGAGGTCAATCTTTGCATTGCACATAGATTCAAGTGGTGTTTTACCATTCCTCAGGTTATATTAGGCCCAGACGAACTTTCTCATTATCCAGCACAAGTGCACGAGCGCACCTGCTGGGTGTAGCCCCCGAGCCCTTGGCTGATTAGGAGGGTCCATTAGGTGGTCAATTACACTATTAAGACACTAATTCAGGGGTTTAGGTAACCGCGCTGTTATGTACTCAACAATTGATTTCCACCAACAAAGAAACATCAGGTGTTGTGATCTTATCCACTCCCAACTGCATATTCCATTTGGCATCTCTCTCTCCTCTCCATTCTGCATCTCTCTGGTAATGACCTCAAGGCTATTCGGTGGCTTGACTCTGCCATCTCATGTGGCACTTCGGTAACGCCCCCTTCTCGCCCTTGACTCCACCCCATCCCACCCCTATCGCTCCCGCGTGCTCTCCTGGCCGCCTTCTCTCTCTCCGCGTGGGTGGGACCAGGCATCTGAGAGCTGGGATGAGTGGCTAAGGATGATGATGGTGTGTAGAGCCCACTCCACAGGAGGCCGCATCAGTGATGCCCGTCTCAAGTACTGCATGTGGTAAGGGCACGCCTGACCCCTAACTCATCGAGCTCGACCATGGGGAGATCCACCATGCTGCCTATTGATAGTAGTTAACAACCATTATAAACCGTCAATATAACATGCATAAGGGCATAAATATAATCACCAACGAAGGTCTAGGGGTTTAAACTAACAAACTCCACAAGTTTTGGTGAATCTGTATTTTCTACAAGGTTTATCCATAAAAACTGTCAAGGTGGACCAAGATGTCAAATTTAATTACGCTTATCCACAACAAAATGGACACCAGAAGGTTCTAGAAGACTTAAGGGGACTCCACACCAAAGCGGAGGGCGAAATGCCACCAGGTAGGGCCAGCCGACCCTGCCTGTAGGCCGGCTGGCCCTTGTAGCCCTCGTTGTTATTGTAACACCTCTGGTGTTTTAACCTAGCACTAAAACTTGACATGTCATCATATGCATTGCAAAGCATTCATAAAGTAGAAAATTTTTGAATGCATTCACTAAATAAGCTTTATTTAGTAAGTTGTTATTTTATGTGTGATGCGATTCAAAACCCTAAATAAAGATCATGATCACAAGGGTCAAATTTCATGTGATCATGTGAGGCCATGTGTCATTTGACTCAAATAACCCTAATGGGCCATGTTACTGGTCAAAAATCAAAGTTAAAGCAAAAGATAAACAAATCAAATTTGAATTCAAATTCAAATCCTAAAAGTCCTTTTTGCCCCTTTTGTCTAATTCAAAATCTATTTGGAATTTGGGGTTTTGATAAAAATCAAAGTTGGAGCATATTTTATAAGGATCAACTTTGGTATTCAAAGTTTTTCAAGTTTACATATAAAATTTGGAGTAATTTTGAAATGATTCAAATGCTCAAATGCACCACAAATTCAAATTTTAAAATGGAAGCATAATTTGAAAATGTTCCTTGAAGCAAAGTTGTAGAGTTTGAAAAGTTGAGCAACTTTCATTTTTGGAGATTTTCAACTTCTTTAGAAAAATTGTGAGTAATTTGCAAAATAGACTCAGTGGCAAATCTGTAAATACCTTAGAAATCAGGATAACCACAGGACGCCACCGCCTCACCGTCGGCGTCCTTTCTCCGGCCTTCCAGGCGCACCTGCGACCGCCCTTGGCTTTGCGCTGGCATGGGGAGCACTTTGCATGTCGAGTCCGCGTGCTCCTGGCCGAGCTATAAGACCCAGACGACGCCGTTCACTTTTCTTCCTTCCCTCTGTTTTCCCGACGCCGCCGTCTCGACTCCGACGAGCTTCCCTCGCCTCCTCAGTGCAAGATAGCCTAGGAAAATCCGTGTTCTAGTTCCACCCGCTCCTTGCGCATCTGACCGAGTTGTTGCTATCGCTTGATTTCGCCGAGAGCTCGCTGTCCACGTTCATCTTCCTCGCGGGCGGCGACCTCAACGGAAACTTCGATTCACCATGGCCAGCCTCATCTGGTGAGCCGTTGCCCTTGCTTGTTGACTCTCTGGTTTCGTCTCGATGCTGTAGTGCTCATTCCACTCTTGTATGCTCATTTTGCCCACTACAGTCGCCGAAACGCTGTCATCGACGAGGTCTGCTCCGCCGTGATCCCGGTCACCGCCGAAACGCGTCACCATACCTTCTCTGGTCTCGCTTGTTGCTTCAACATGATCAGGGTGAGCCACTGATGCTTCCTGGACTCTCTGTTTCACCGTTACTGACCTTGTTTCGCCGGTGTAACATTGCCGTGCCACCGCGTCCGCCATGGCCGGTGTCAGCCTTGTTCCATGTCGTGATCAACCTCTAAAGTACCACTGATCGATGCACCTAGCTTTTGTGAATATGTTAGTGCTTTGGTCGTCGTTGTTGGGCTCACCGACGGCGAGTTAGCGCCAGTCAGCGCCATCAAAGCCACGGTCAATGCCCGAGGTTGGGGATGACAGGTGGGGGCCGGCTGTCAGTGAGAGCAAGAGAGAGAATAGTGAGTTTTGATGTTTTCTGATTTTGAATAGTGCTGAATCTTTGGAAATTTGTAGGAAAATAATCATAGCTCCAAAAATTCTGAACTTTTGTGTGTAGCTTCTGTACATGCTCTAGTATGGTTTAAAAATATGAAACTTGAAATTTGAATAAATTTGTAATGTTCAAAAATTCAGTCCATTAATTGATAAATACAATTTCCATTATTTTTGTAGGCCTCTATATAATTCCAAAAATTATGAAATTTGTTTTGGTACACTAATTTGTCATGAGGAAGCTTACATAAAATTTTGAGGTCATTTGGAACAAGTTCATTTTTGGGCTTATTTCCAAATTAATTCAAAAATAATTAAAAGCAAACCCTGAGTGTTTGATTAGTGTTTGATCTTGTTTTGGTCATGTTTTGTGACTAGTAGGGTTTCAAGATCAGTTTGGTCAAGTCACATGTGTGGTTCTTGATGGTAGCATTGGAAGTTGGTTTTGTTGGCTTGTAACTGTACCGTGAAGGAAAATCGTTTTCGAGGTGTTTTTACATTTCATGTACCGTGAAAGCATCATGTTTACATTATCATCATGTTAAAGCATATGTTATCATTTCATGTAGAACCTGAGAGTGAAACGATTCTAGTTGAGCAAGTTCTGGAAGAATCCCCGGTTATCACGGGATTCGATAATTGTGGTACTGATCCGAAACCTGAGATCGTCAACGAAGGCAAGCCCCGGTTTATGCATTAAACCATTACCTTGTTTACTTTGAAAAGTTTATCACCTATGTTACCTATTGCATTAAGTTGATTTACTCAAATGTTACCTACTTGATGCATTGCCTACCTTGTTAATTGTTTACCATCCTTGAAGATGGTTTCTTTTACAAAGGCGTAGAATGCTTAGTATGCTTTATGGTAGGCTTTCAAAGTAAAAGTTTCGATACAATCAAAGATGGCATACTGGCCAAAGAAAGAAAGTAGGTAGAATGAACTAGAGGCTAGTCGGGTAACTTATCTTGAATGTTGGGTAACGTTGTCGACCATATCGCTTAAAGGCCACTCATTGTGGATCTTCTGAACGAGACACTTTGTAGTACTGGTCACATACTCTGGTAAGCCTACTTTGGCTAATCCGATACTAAGACGAATGCCCACGCACTGGGAGTGGAGAGATGGCGGGAGTAGCGTGTACCCTCATGGCTGGAATGTGGCTGGATTTGAGGTGTGCTGTGCTCTCGGGTGACGTGGAGACGGCTTAGTATAGGAGGATCTGGTAGCGAGGTTGATATATGCAAGATTAAGTTCTACATATGTCGTGTGATAAGGAATCCCCAGCTGGGACTTGAAATAATTCGAATTACCGATGCTCCGCGGATATGGAGACTCGATTCATTAGAGAAGCAATGCAGGACTGGTGAATTACTAAAATATGAGAAAAGAATGGAATGAGAAGGATTGGAATATGGGAAATGTACATTTAGTTTGAGATAATGAACTAAAAGGACTTAGGGGTAAAACTTGAAAATAGGATAAGAATAGTAAGCTTTTGGCAAAGAACTTTGAATCTTGCTACATCCTTACCTTGCCCCAACCCCTGCATATTTAAAAGTCTTACACCCCTGTTACGTCGGGTTAGTCTTGTTGAGTACTTTTGTACTCAGGGTTTGTTAACCCTTATTGCAGGTGAGTCGCATGCGCAGGCTTGTTTTGGTCCCTGCTGCATGTCTATGTTTGAAGTCAATGACGATGAGGAGTGATGAATGGCCTTTGGACAAGGCACTAGTTTGTACGATAAATAAAGTTAATGTAATATTATCCCGCTACTATGGTTGTATGACACTTATGGTATTGTAAGTTTGAAAACAACTGGTTTGTAACCTATGTTACCTTAAGACTTTCGCTATCTTTTACTCTGATGTATATATTTGAATAAACTATTGTAATCTGCAATGTCTGTGATTGGGATCCTGTTTGAAAAAGAGAATCGTGGATGATTCGGGTTTCCTGAGGACACCCGACAGACCTATTGAGTTGTTGGGAACTCGTGAACGCTATCCAAGGTCTGTTAAGACAATGATAGGTGCACGTGGGCTCAATTTCTTAGGAGGTTCTACCACAGCTATGTCGGTTCTCCACCACCTCCTAGGTTGCATCAACGCTGTCCTTTAAGTTGATTTGATCCAAGGGCTCATGTTGGACGCTTTGGCCTATATATACCAGCCCCTGCCACCCCCTAGGCATATATTGCATAAGTCATTTGAGAAGACAGAAACCCTAATCATACTCAGAGCTTCACCATATTCTAGGGCATAGCTAGTTAGGCTAGGTCTAGAGGGAGGCAAGCAGGCTTCGCTTGGATTCCTGATCGTGTCAAGAGCGTGGTTTGGTATAATCTTTGTACCTCCTCTCCTTTGTACCTTCATTATTTTTATATGCTAGTTACAATTGTTATGACAATATTAGTATTCATCTTACACTACTAGAAATCCTTTCATCTATGACGTTTTGGGTATGATGATCCCAAATTTGGTCACTGAACAAGGTTCATCAATGACAAAATTTTGTTATTCATCATGGATGACCAGTTTGGGCGTCAACCCCTTTGTTCAACTGTGACAAAGTAGAAGAAATTATCATAGAAATGTTGTGAACTTTGTCATAGAAGTGAAGCTTAGTAGTTTCACCGTTGAGGTCCCACCTGTCAGCCGAAATTTTCATCATAAAAGTGAAATTAAAAAAAAATGTGCGGTGTCTAGGAATCGAACCCAGGACCTGCACTTCCCAAGCAAGATGGCTTACCATCACACTATGAATTCAGACGTGTTACAGAGTGGGAATATTAATTTATTATCTATTTGAATAATTCATATATTAAAAAAATGTGTGGTGCCTAGGAATCGAACCCAGCACCCTTCACTCAGAGTCAAGCTGCCTTACCATCAGAACACAACTTTGGTCATGCTTAGAGATGAATTTTTTTCTTATTCATTTATTGAATCAGTTCTATGACTCAAACCCAATCCAATTGTGCTGCCCCTAGATCCAAACCCAACCCAAATCCGACAGAGGGCGGGAGTAGGTTCTCTGCTGGCGGCGAGCCTCTCCGATGGCCAGCTCTGGCAAACCACTCTAGCAGCCTAGCTAGTACGGGATGTGCTGGCGGGCAACTGCTCTGGTGGTGTAGCGGCCTGCTCCGGCGGGCACCTGCTGCAGAGTAGGTTCTCCGCCGGCGGCGTGCCTCTCGGGCATCTATAGTGTGCCTCTCCGGTGGATAGCTCGGTGAACCGCTCTAGCAGCCTAGCTGGTACGGGATGCGTTGGCGGGCAGCTCCCCTGGTGGCATAGCGGGCTGCTCCGGCGAGCACCTGCTGCAACGTAGCTGCTTCGGTGTGCACTGGCAGCGTGCTAGGGTGGCTACTTCAGCTACTTAGAGGTATTGTCCCCTCCCATTGCTTGCAATTTGTAGAGCAGTAGATGTTTAGACAAGGATTGGTAGAGCAGTTCATGGCTTTTGTTTAGCTACTTAGGCCTAATTTTTTTTCATTCAGAAGATGGACAGAACATGGATTCATGCTACTCGGTTCAGCGTTGAGTTCACTGCAGGTGTTGATCAGTTTATGTCTTTTGTCTGAGATAGATTCAGTCCGAATGATGTTATACGTTGCCCATGTCGCAATTGTCTGAATCAGTCTTCATGGAGTCTGAAAGATGTGCATGACCATGTTTATCTCCATGGATGGTCAGCTACATATACTTGGTGGGTACACCATGGAGAAGATTTTGATGTTGACATTGTGGAATTTGGAGAGGATGAAAATGTACCTGCCTATCTAGGTGATGTGGTAGATGTGGAGGAGCCCGGCAATGAAGATGATCATGATTTGGTAGAGATGATTGCAGACTTGTACACAACTATACAACAAGATGGAGAACAACCTATGTTTGTGAAAGTTCTTAAAGATGCCAAACATGCTCTTTGCCCGGGTTCAGTTCAGTCTAGGTTCTCTTTTCTAGTAAGATTGCTACATATTAATTCATACTATAGGGTCAGCAACACAGCATTCCATGCATTTTTGAAGTTATTGTCAGGTTCATTCCCTAATTGTTGTCTTCTAGATTCATATGACAAAGCAAAGAAGTATCTCAAAGAGTTGGGCATTGGATATGAGTTAATCGATGTCTGTGACAATAACTGTGTGTTGTTTCACAAAGGACTTAAAAAACATGACATCTGCCCAAAATGCAAGGAATCTAGGTGGGTAGATGGAGATGCTGCCAAACGGATTCCTAAAAAGATTTTGAGATATTTTCCTCTTATACCAAGGCCGAAGAGGATGTTTGCAAACAAAGGAACATCGGAGGAGACTCGGTGGCACAAGGATAAAAGGGTTGCTGTGGAGAATGAAATGACCCATCCAGCTGATGGCTTAGCCTGGAAAGATTTTGATGCTGTGTTTCCAAGCTTTGCTAGAGATGCTAGAAACCTAAGGCTTGGTTTAGCAACAGATGGGTTTAATCCATTTGGAAACATGAACACAACTTATAGCATGTGGCCTGTACTTGTAAAGGTATACAATCTACCTCCATGGTCATGCACCGCTGCATCCAACTGCATAATGGCATTGTTCATCCTAGGACCAAAGTCTCCAGGCAAGGACTTTGACGTATTCTTACAGCCTCTCATTGAGGAATTATTAAAACTCTGGGAGGGAGTCAGTACATATGATGCATTCACTGGTGGAAAGTTTGACCTTCGTGCTGTAGTACTATGGTGCATCCATGATTATCCAGCTTTGGGTGTATTGTCAGGGCAAATCACTAAAGGTTACTATGCATGTATCTATTACAACAAAGATCCATTATCAAGGAGTCTTAGGAAGAAGATATGTTACATTGGACACCGCCGCTATCTTGAGAAAACCCACAAGTGGAGAAGAAGCTTGGCCTTTGATGGACACCGAGAGAACCGGGGTGAGCCAGGAAAGTTGAGTATGCATGAGACATCGGAGTGTCTAGAGAAATTAAAAGATGTTACTCCTGGTAAGGCTGATGGTACCAAGAAAAGGAAGCGAGGATAGAAGGACAAGGAGCCAAAATTGTTTAGCCGAAGGTCCGCTCTATGGGACCTTCCTTATTGGAAATACTTGAAGCTGCCACATAATCTTAATGTGATGCATATAGAGAAGAATATATGTGATGCCCTTCTAGGCATAATACTCTGTCTTGAGAAGAATAAGGATACAGTTAATGCGAGACTTGATTTGCAGGATATGGGCATACGTCCTAATTTGCATTTAGAAGAAGATGAAGACAATTTAGTTTCCATGCCAGCAGCATGGTATTCCATGGAAAAAGAAGAAAGGGTTGCATTTTGTGTATTTCTAAAAAGTATTCAGTTTCCATATGGATATGCTTCCAACCTAACAAGATGCATTAGTTTAGATGGTTCCAAGGTGCAGGGCCTCAAAACCCATGATTGCCACATCCTTCTTCAAAGAATTTTAGCTATTGGTCTCCGGGAACTAGTGCACAAGGACATATATGTAGCAGTTGTAGAGTTGGGTAAATTTTTCTAGGAGCTTTGCAGTAGGAAACTAAAGGTTGATAGATTGAAATGTCTAAAAGCAGAAATCCTTGTGATACTTTGCAAGTTAGAGAAAATATTTCCTCCTGCTTTTTTTGATGTGATGGTCCACTTAGCTATCCACCTTCTGATGAAGCACTCCTAAGAGGTCCTGTCCAATATGGATGGATGTACCCAATCGAACGGCAAATGGGCACTTTGAAGGGGTATGTGAGGAACAGGGCTAGACCTGAAGGGTCCATCGCTGAGGCGTACATAGCTAATGAGGCCTTGACCTTTTGTTCAAGTTACATGGAAGATGTTGTCACTAGATTTAATCGAGATGATAAAAAATGGCATCATAGAGCAACTGATGGTGACCTCCCTATATTCCAGCATGGTGTTAAACTCTTGGGGGCCAACAGGCAGACATATCTTGATGATAATGAATTTCACAAGATTTGTTGGTATGTGCTAAATAATAGTGAGGAGGTAGAGCCATATTTGAGGTGAGTTTTGTTTCTAAATTATGTAAGTGTGCAGCAAACTGTGTGTGCACCTGACAAAAAAGTTTAGGAGTGCAACAAACTGTTTCTCAAGACATATTGTAAACTGTGTGTGCAGCAAGTTTAGAGGAGAGTTAGACAAAGAAGGTGGCCATGATGTTGAGAAGAGGATGGAAAAGGAATTCCCTGCTTGGTTTAGGAGTCATGTAAGTGGTTCCAGATTTATTTTTGACTTGCTTGGTTTAAGATTCATATTGCAGCAAGATGCATATTAGATTCATACTTGATTTGACTTATTTTGCAGCAAGATTCATATTGCAGCAAGTTTCACTCAATTATGTGTGCTGGTAATCATAGTTGCTTTGACTTATTTTGTTGTCTTTTTAGATCAAGACTAAGTGGAAGGATAATCGAGAAGAAGTTAGTGAAGGGCTATATGGAATATCATGTCCTCCTGACCTAAGAGTGAACTTATGGGCATCATGCAGTGTCAATGGTGTTCGATACAACACTGTCGACCATGAAAGACAAAGGCAGACACAAAACAATTGTGTGCTGGTGGATGGAACACATAATGGATTGGCGACAAAATTTTATGGTCAGCTTAGAGAGATAGTTGAGTTGAGCTACAACTCCAGTTTGGAATGCATTCGAACGGTTGTACTTATTCGATGTGACTGGTTCAGTCAAGATGGCAAAAGCTAGAACCATTAGAGATGATGGCCTTTTTAGATCCATCAATGTAGAGAGGCTTTGGTACAAGACGGACCCATTCATATTAGCAACTCAGTCAAAAAAGGTCTTCTATGTGCAGGACACACAATTTGGCGAAAATTGGCGTGTTGTCCAAAAATTTGAGCATAGGAGCATGTATGATGTCAATGAAGTAGAATTGAGCACTGTTGACCAAGATGAAAATGGTTCTGATAATGAGCTTGGGGTACAAGATGATGTTGATGATGGCTTGGATGAGCCTACACCAGTGCACCGATGTGTGGGTGGCCAAAAATCTATTGTTCCTGGTAACTTACAAGTTCTTATCAATAGAAGGGAAGAAGACATGGTTGAGGACAGTGACTCTAAAGGCTGTGAAGATGATACTATCTTTAAGTATTTTAGTGACGATGATAGGGATCCCATGGAATGTAATGATGATGATTAGATTAGCTGTCATTTGTAGCTGTCTAAATCTAGGATGTTGATTGAGCACAAACAATTGTAACTGTGACTCTTTTTTTAGTACCTATCTTTTCTGGGATGTTGATTGAGCACAAACATTTGTACCTGTCTACTTCTAGATGTAGATGTATCTAACTTTTTCTGGGATGTTGATGTTCCTGTCAACTTCATTGTATTTTTCTGGGATCACAATTGCAATTCACTGTATTTTTCTGGGATCACAATTGCAATTCACTATATCAGACAAGTCACAAACAATTGGAATAGGTAGATCTTTAGTTGGCAATTCACAAACAATTCTCACACAATTGATACCATGAAGTCATTGATACATTGATACCAGGAAGTCATTGATACATTGATACCAGGAACTCATTCATACACTTCTCAAAATCCAACTCAGTCAGACTAAGCTAATGGATACAGTTCTCCAAATCTATGACATACAGTTCTAAGACTTAGCTAATACATAAAACTCATTCAAACTAATCTAATTCAAACATTGATACAACTCTTTCACAGTAGCTGAAGCATCGTAGGCCTTGGCTAAGGACCTTTACTACATGTGGCCACCAAGAGTGCCAAACAGACAGCAAGTGCCATAGCAAGGACCTTCACAGAACGACAACAGACCTTGACAAGTGCCTTGGCCTCCTCCTTCTCCTTGACAAGTGACTTGGCCTCCTCCTTCTCCTTGACAAGCTCCTCCTTCTCCTTCACCAGTACAACATACTTGGCATGTGCTTCATCCACCAAATATGCTAGTTCACTGTTCTCCACTTCAAGAGATTTGTTCTTCTTATGAAGTGCCTTGACTGCATCTCGCAGATCAACAAGTATTTTGATCTGATGCTCAGTTGGCTTTGGATCCAGCCACTCCCAGAAATTACAACCACCATCCTTGCATCCACAAGAAAATTGCACTTTGTTAGACAGACTCTATATAAATGAACTCATTGCAAATTGAACTCAATGTAAATTGAACTCACCTGATATTTGTAGCAGCAGTGATACCTCCTTCCTAAATTTGCATCACTCCATGATACCCACCTAGGTGCCCTCTCATCGCAGAAGCAATTGACTGCTGGCGTGTACGAGTAGGGCAGATGGCGATATGGAATTGGGGAGGCATTTGGGGATGGCTCTCTGTAGCGTGCAATGGAGTTTCAGGACAAGCTTGACCCAGAGTTGGTTGCCATGGCGCTCGAACCCTAACCAAGGTGGTTTGGAGAATGACAGCGGGGCTGAACGGTGGGTGGGAGCACAGCGGTGGGGCTGACCGCTGGGTGGGAGCATGGCGGCGGGGATGGATGGTGGTGTGGACCCGTGGCAGTGGGGGCTCGCCGGTGGAGTGGACGTGCATCGGCGGGGGCTCGTCGGTGGAATGGACGCATGACAGCGGGTGCAGCAGATTTGGGGGATTTGAGCGGATTATGTTCGATTTGTGGGATTTGGTCTGCGGCCGTTGGGTGGCTGACGGGTAGGCCAACCCGATCAGCTCTTGAACTAGTTGGACTCGGTTCACCTCATCTAAGAGGCTGATGGGTGGGCCCATGATGGTCAAATCATGGTCAAATCCATGATTTCAGTGTATTTTGATGCAGATTTGAACCTAATTTTTTATTGCAATGTTAAGTGCAACATTCAAGTAAAGTAATTGTACCTTGATCACTAAAGTTCAAAACGGTTCATATATATCAATGGATAAGATATGTGTGTTCATGCATAAGCTATGTGTGTTCATATATCAAGTGAAGTGTGTTCATTTAATCTTATGTGATCTTATGTAATGCCTACCTATTTATGTGTGTTTCTATATCAAATCATGTATACTATCTTAAGTAGTGCATATAGCTATGATAGGAGACATATAGATCTTATGTGTATAACCAAGCACACATACATGGATCGATGTATATGATCTTATGAAGTAAACAAATGCCACATACATGTGTGTTGTTAGAACATTGTTAAGTGTTTGAATTCATTAATGCACTCACTAAATAAGTAGTGTAGTGCACATAGTACTTGGATATATATCATCCTATAATGTATATAGTGCACACAAAATAAGACCTACATGTCTCTATAATTTTAGAGCCCACAGATTATCATCTTTCACATTTACTTTGAAAAATCAAAGAATGTTTTCATATATATTATATAATGACTATATAATTTGTAATTGTGATGTATCAAAGAAGGTTACAAAGACTAAAAAATATCATTTTGGATTACTATGGTACATAAAACATCATTATAAACATAAAAGTCTGAATCACAGGCAAATGGAAATTGATATCAATTTTAGAGAAACAAATATCATTTTTCAACACAAAAATAGTCCCCAAAAGCTAAAGAAAGAACCATTTTTTCCTGACAAAAAAAAGAAAATTCTTTTCACTCCTCCCGCCTAAACGCCACGGTGGTCGACGCGAATCCCCCGCCCAAACTTTGGTAGCTGAGAAAATCCCCTAACTGCCCTCAAGCACGTCGACTCTTGATTGACTACAGCAGGGGTAAAATAGTAAATATACAATGGACTATATATCCGTGAATCCACTCCACTCGGTCTCATTTCACTCCTCCCGCATCCACTCCGCCGCCGCCTGTAAAGATCCACTCCGCCGCCGCCCTAGTTCGCCTCCACCGCCGCCCTCCAAGATCCCCTACACCGCTGCCCACCTAGAGCCCACCCACCGCCACCCTCTTACTGCCCAGATTTGCCACTGCCCAGTTCGCCCTGCCTAGATCCACCACAGAGACGTGACCTATGACCCAGAGACGGAGGATCCACACGACTACATCGCCGGAGATTGTCCACCCCAGCGGAGATACAACTCTCATCAACAATGCCTAAACGAACCGCAACACTCCTCTTCCCCCTAAGCCCAGGTTCTGCCGAATGCTTCCCCTTTTAGGTCTATGGTTTTGTTCACTAGGTAGGGTTTAGGTTTTACGGATTACTATGTTCACTAGGCATGTGTTCACTAGGAAGGGTTTAGGTTTTATGGATGACGGGTAAGATGTTAGGGTTTATTGTTTAGGTTTTATGGTGTATGGATCAATTGGACTAAAATTTGTTTACAAATAAATAGGGTACTATGAAAGGCTAAGGGACTTGCAAGTCACGAAGAACAAAAGGTTCATGGAATCCTTGGGTATTCATACCTTGGCAAATGCAAGTTCTCAGAACCTGGACAAGCCAAGAAACAAGAATGGTCATGGGGAAGGGTTAGATTCATCGAAGTATCTTCCTGGAGCTGAGGGCAACCAGGAAGAGGAAGATGAAACAGTTGTGGTGGGGTTTTTTTACATTACACTGTGCGATATACATTTTAATGCAGGTTCTAATAACATATTTGTTTACCCTTCTGTATTAGGAAACTGAGAAAAGCAACAAGCAGGGCACAAAGTGGAAGAAGAAGACCAAGATGCCTCCAGGTGGCACGAAAAGAGTCAGGGCAATTGGCGGCAGTGAGGCAACTCCTGGAGTTGCAACCAGGTCTGGAAAGAAGTACATCACCAACCACCCCACATTTATGGCTGAGGGACAGTCAACTCCGCTACCAGAGAACAATGAGACAGCAACTATGGGACAAGGGGAAGAAGAACATCCCCCCAAGTCATGTTCTGGACTTTTCTATATTTGATGACCCAAATAGTACAAATGAAGATGATGTCACAGAAGAGTTAGATGCTATTCCTGAAGGCACGTAATAGACCATGCTTTCTCACATTCTTTGCTATACTTGGATTACTCTGACACTAATAGCATCACTTTTGTAGCTCGACAACGTGCTCCAAGAAAGCCAAGACCACCAACAAAAGGCAAATTGCTGGACAATATGACAAAATCTATGGGAAAGAGATTGCCCATTGAAATTGCTGTAGGGAAGAGAAGGCCAGAGAAGCCTATACAAGCTGCTAAGCTAGTTTCAGAGGCTGGACTTATCACTAGGAAGAGCATGCCTATCCTAACTCACTAGAAACATTACAAGAAAGTTGAAAGCCAACTGAAAGAATTCATGGGCCAGTTATCTATAAGTAAATTGATACTTCCATATCCATTTGGTACCTTCAATAAGTAACTATACCAAATGCTAAGAGCTAACTCCGCTGGGTGATTGACTTTTGCAGGTTAGGTTGGCAGTTGATGACAAGGATGAGCCAACAGTTCAAGCCTGCAGCAATATACTCCAAGGTGCTGTACGCCAGAGGACATATTTGTTGAGGAACAAGTACTTCAATGGTATACCGGCTAATGAAGTCCCCACTACTTCCCCTGTTCCTAGTATTTCTAACGACGAGTGGAAGGCACTCATGGCGATGTGGTCTACTCCAAAAGCAAAGGTATCATGATGTTGTAAAGAAAGTTTTATGTTCTCTCTATGCTGTCTTCCATTTACATATATGTCTTATAGGAAACTGCTCGGAAGAACAAGATAAACCGTGAGAAGGTTAGACACCATCAAGCGATGGGATCTCGAAGCTACATCTCACACTTGTACGCATTTGTAAGTGCTAAAACACTGGGACAATACATTGTATCTGATTTAAACATACATATCTATTTCCTATAAAGTTGTCTACAAACAAAAGCTAATTTTGCTACATTTCCCGCTATAATTATGTAAAGAAGGAGAAAAACAAGGACAGAGAGGTGGATGCAGTTGAGATCTTCAAGGAATTGCATACCAGCAAGAAGAAGGGTATGACTGATGTGGTCAAAGAAATAGTTGTAAGTGCCTACATATCATTGCTTGTTGGGATTGAGTATATGTGTGAATTTATGCTAATTATAGTTGCTCAAAAGCTAATTTTGCTGCATTTCCCGCTATAATTATGTAAAGAAGGAGAAAAACAAGGACAGAGAGGTGGATGCAGTTGAGATCTTCAAGGAATTACATACCAGCAAGAAGAAGGGTATGACTGATGTGGTCAAAGAAATAGTTGTAAGTGCCTACATATCATTGCTTGTTGGGATTGAGTATATGTGTGAATTTATGCTAATTACAGTTGCTGGATGGGATTAGTACATGGAAAGTATGTTCATATGCTTAGATGTTGTGTGTCAATGGTTCTACCGGTTCTTTATGAAATGGAAGGTTGTTCTACATGCTTGCTGGAGGGGATGAGTACATAGAAAGTTGTTCATGTATTTATGCCTATATATGGAATCATATGTTGTGCGCATTGTTCTAAAATGTTAAGTTGTGTTCCTATATGCTTGTGAGATGCTAAGTTGGGTTCCTACACCCTTGCTGGAAGGTTGTGCATGGTTGAGAAATGCTAAGTTGGGTTCCTACATGCTTTCTAGAAGGTAGTGCATGGTTTGTCTGTACATGACTGTGAAATGCTATGTTGATGTTCCTATATGCTTGCTGGGTGAGATTAGTACATAGAAAAGATGTTCCTATATGATTGCTGGTTATTACTTTTCCTATATGCTAGCAGGATGGTCCTATCTATGCTTTGGAAATAAATAGTTGTCCCTATATGCTTGCTAGATGGCATTATTACATGGATAGGATATTCATATCTTTGATGTTCATGTACTTTAAAATGTATGCAGCAATATGTTTTGTGATGGTTTTCATAACTTGGCTTGTGAAATAGATTCTGCATAATGAACTTACTAATGTTGCACCTGTTTGCTATAGAGTACCATGGAAGATATGTTGGCCCAGCCTGCTCAAGACTTGGAGACACCAAGATCTAGTACTGAGATAGTTTCGAAGGTTCTCTCACAAACCAGTGCAGCTTGTACATTCCTCAAGAATGCTGGTATTGAAACACCAGTAAGCAAGTCTGCTACATCAGCTACAAGAGAGGCACAACTTCAGGAACAGCTACAGGCGGAGAAGAAACGAGCTGATAATCTTGAAGAACAACTGGTCCATCTAAAGAAGAAAGTTGCAGAAATAGAAGAATCCATGTCTAGGACCCAAGAAGTTGTGCTCAAGAACAAGCAAGAGCCGGAGGAGTTCAAGAAGAAACAAGAAGCTAATGATATGATCCTTCAGCATATCTTGGGCCTCAACTCAGGTAATTGAGCTACTTAGCTTGTTCCTGTCCTGCCTAGGTTCCTCTGTAGTCCATGGTTGTGCTGGGCCATGTCTCTACTGCTGGTACTCGTGTCGCTACTGCTGGTACTCATAATAAGTTGCTAAACTTGGTCTATCAGTTGTCGCTTGTGAACTTATTCTATGATTGCCTGGTCTGTGGAACTTGTGGTTCAACTGATGTGAACCTATGGAACTTGTGGTTCCCCTATGTTTGTGGTTCCCCTATGTTTGGGAACTTTGGTTGTGAGAACATTTAAACATGTGATGTATAAACTGTGTATGATGTATGAATTGTTGTATGTGGTAAATTATGTTATGTTTCTGGAATGAGTGATTAGGCACGGCTGTAGCCTGTATTTTATCCAATCAAAGAATTTATGACGAAAAAACGTCATTGTTCATGCACTGCCATGTCATCGCCAGTGTTAAGATAATGCCACATGTCAACCTCTCAGAAATACATGTGTCAACCTCTCAGAAATACACGTGTCAACCTCTCAGAAATACATGTGTCGACCTCATAGAACATACACGTGTCGACCTCATATTGAAACATGTGTCAACCTTATTTTAGGACACGTGCCATACTCATAGTCACACACGTGTAAACCTTAGCTTAAGACACGTGTCATCCTGAGCGAATGAAACGCGTCAACATTACCGTCATACACGTGTCCACTACAACGCCTGCTGAAATAGTTCAGTGACGGTGCCCAAATCATCATGGATTTAAACTTATCTGTGATGAAACACGACAAATCATCACAGTGCAACATTTGTGACGCTACAAAGATGACGAACAGAATTTCGTCATAACTTTGTCATAGATATCTTTCCATGACGCTTTTAGCATTTACTATGGCATTATTAGATCGTCTCAAATGTGCACTTTTTTAGTAGTGTTATTCATGTTCTTCGTTATAATGTTCAACGTCTACTTTGATTATATACTTAGTATAGCTAGTTTATCATTATGTTTATGCATAAGTTTGTATAGCGCTCACTCTAAAGTACACGTGGTGGGTGGTCGACATTGTGTAAGTGTGGTGCTTATACATTGTTTACCTACGGATACACCCTATATTCTGGGTCATGTGGTAGATCACGGATGTGACACTCCCGTTGAGTCCTTTGTAGTCCACTCCCCAAATATAGGTGCAAGTAGGGTCCGGTTATGATGGAAGAACAAGCTATGTTCTTAATCTTCCTTAGTAATATACCTTATGTCGATATAAAGATAACCTTAGCCATGACTACTAGGTGTAATTGCACTAATCAATGTATGCTTTGACTTGTAATTAAGAATGACTTAGAAATTATTCCTCTAATATTCTACCCAATCATGATAATGCCATAGAAAGGAGTACTGTGAGTGACTTATCATTATTGATGATCAATACTTATCATATATATATCTTATTCTATTACTTACCCCTGTTATTAGTAGAATATTGGTTATGGTTTACTTCTCCATCAATAGTATAAGTTATCAATACATGTCCATACTATACCTTCCCTATGGTAAAAATATAAATAACGATACCTGGAATACTCCCGAGTGAAGTGCGATAATGGTATAATTATTTATGCGCATGCATATCCTTTTCATTCATATATTTATATATTCTTCCTAGTCACATAAATTAATAAAGAACTACTTAGTATTATTCTAGTAGTAATGCTATGTAGTACCAACAAGCATATCTGGCATCATCACTATGGATGACAACCTAGTAAAGTAATGTTAGGAGATATAGGTTTATAATAGGTGGCTACAAAACAAGTGACAAGTTCATAAATACCAACAAGTATTTCTAGCGCCATTGCCGGGAAAGGTAGCTAGGCAAAGGAAATATTGATAAACTTATACTTATTAGTGTGATCGAGGAAAACCATGTACCCCTGCTCAAGCAGGATTACCCTTGTTTTGTCTACTTTCATATCTTATGCAGGGTAATGTATGATCATTTTTGACCTTCTGACAAACTACGTTGAAGATCTAGAAGCATTAATCAGGAGAACTAGAGCTAAACTTAAGAAAGTCTCAGCTTTAGAATATGAAGACAACTAGATAAGGCAGAGCTTGACACTAGAATTTGAAGCCATGGCTAACAAGACCCTCTATGAATTCTCTGCTCCAACTACAACCAACATCTGTATTGGACCAATACAACCGATGAGTGGCATCGAATTGTTCCACCACATCATCATCAAAATGTTGAATGCCACTAGCAAGGGGAGCAGGGGGAGAAGTCGGTCGAGGCAAAGAAGACAAGACTAGGGCCGTACCCTAGGAAGCCCTGGCTACCTCCTTAGATGGCTCCACCTCCACGACCACGGTCACCTTCGGAGCCAGCAAATCAGCAGCTGCGTGATCACCAGGGAACCCTGTCTCCCTCATAGCCACCTCACCGACCATACATTCAAGACCCAGAGACTCAGTACACTGGGGCAAACCAGAAGACTGACAAGAAGTCGACTGAAGGTTAAGGGAAGGCGAGGGTCTGCAAGATGATAAGGAAACTCGACGATAAGAATATGAATCAGAAATAAGGAAAACAAAAGCAAAGAAATAGAATAAGGATTCACTCACTCAGCTATCTTCTTCTTTATAAAACCAACAGAAGACCTTAGAGGGCAAACTATAGCAGCAAAAATATCACCACCACCCTGCGATAGGAGTGGCGTGGTCGGTACAGGAGCCCTAGAAGAACTCGAGGTCGACGGCCGCTTACTACAAGAGAACAAGGTCCAAGTCATAACAAAAAGAGGTGTTCAACAGCAGAAAAACAATAAAACAACTCACCGACGCATAACAAGGGCCACATCATCATCCTCCTCTTCCTCACTCTCAAACATGGCAACCACAGTGCCATCTAAAAAAGAAGAAAAGTACTCCATTAAAGGCAAAAACAAACAACAAAAAGACAGAACATATTAATATGCTCACCTAGGAGCACGCTACCTATAACTTGAGTACCTAGACAAGTACTCGATTGACGAGACTTCTTGGTAGCAGACAAACCAGAAGAAGAACAATCCGCTCACCCCCTTTTTCTGACACTATGAGGAGCTCGAGGAACTAGACGAGGAACATACTCTACATATGTGTCAAGAACTATGGAAGAAACACCAGGAAACATCGTGGTGGTTTGAAACTTACTGGTTAAAGATGCCCCAGCAAGATTCTCCCCAGTCTCCACAATGGCAGGGCAGTCATCAAGGGGGATCGGATCAACGAAGTTGCGCTCCAATTCCTATAAAAGAGTAAAACAACTAGACGAGAAAGATTAAGCAAAAAGTGGAGACAACAAAGGAAATACGAAAAGTACCAGCATAAGAAAAAACAACTCACAACAGGAGGCGGGTTGTTAGCACAATACTCAGGGACAGTATGCGGGACGACGCTTACTTCCTTCAACATCTTCTAAAGGCGCTCAAGCACCTCCTCACCAGTCAACTCAAGGGCAGGGACCATACCAGAAGGATCCACCGCTCTAGAGTATTCAAAACCATAGTTCTCTCACTCCTTCAGAGGTTGAACACGGCGGCGAAGAAAACTAGAAACGATACCGAAGCCGGTCAAGCCTTGCTATTTCAGAGCACATATCCTCTCAAGAAATGGCTTGATTGCCTAGAGCTCATCCACTGTCAGGGGATTCTTTTCCCATCGGTCATTAACCACGGGACTAGAACCAGAATGAACAGCAAGAGGAGGAATCATATTGGCGGCATAAAACCAGTCGGCACGCCAATCCCTCACAGAATCAACCAAGTCATAATCAAAGAATCTACTCTTACGACCCTGACAAAACTGAATCCCGCAGCCACCAAGAACATGGGTGTCATCGCTGCGGGGTTGGGGCTTTAGACGGAAGAAGTAACGAAAGAGAGAAAGAGAAGGAGGAATTCCAAGAAAAGTTTCACAAAGATGAACAAAAACAGAAAGATGAAGGACAGCATTGGGAGTAAGATGGTTCAAGCTAATCCCAAAATAATAGAGAAAGCGATGAAGAAAAACAGAGGCAGGAAGGCAGAGTCCAGCACGGATAAAGGAGACAAAAAGAACAATCTCACTAGAGCCTAGAGTTGGGACCCGATGCTGGCCTTGAGCTCTCCACTCAGCACTCTCCTTGTCCTAGATCAGGCAATCACTGACAAGCTCATGCAACTAATCCTCATTCATAGTCGGAGCTGGTCAGACCTTCTGAGTAGCCCTCATGGCCTTGAATTCTTGATTTTCAATCACAGAAAGTGATGCCTCCTCGTCTACAAAGGTTGCCGAGGACTTGCTCGCTGATTTCTTCCTACCCATATACTAGCGAAAGCAATAAGGCACTAAGAAACGATGACGGTCAGGCGGCGGCGCTTAGATGACGGTGACAATGGCGACGGCGGAGTGAGGACTAGGGTTTCAAGGCAAAGCAGGGTAGCAAAGAAAAAGAAGAAAGAAGGCCTTTAAATAAATTTTTACAGCAATAAAAATGCGGCCCACTAGGCCCGTTTAAACATGGCATGAGAACGCAATGGTTCATTTCCCAACACAACTGACAAAGCTGAAATGATGGACGGCACACTTCTACACAAAGGTACAGTTCAACGGGCAGATTTCAGACTTATCCATCCAGCACCAAGGCAGAGTTAACATATTGCTACAAAAAGAACTCATCAACCATAAAGCAATGAAGGGTTACCTCACAAGGAACACAAGAACTCGGTTCTTATAGAAAGAACTCGGGAATCTCACAAACAACCAGGACATCAGCAGAAAAAAGAATGACAACCCAGAAGACAAGATTCTTTACAATATAAATGGTTTCAAAAATTATAAGATTACACATCTTACAAGACCCAACGAACTCGGTACTATGATGAGCAAGATAGTAAAAAGAAACCCAGACACAACTAGGCTCTAGAACGACTACGTGTTCCAAATTGCTACTCGGTACAACAAACCGCACTTGGCTACACTATTTTCTTCAAAGGACGGACGCAGTACATCCAAGGCGGAAGTTAGCAGCATGGCGGGACAACATGGAACAGGGAAGCCCAGCAGGCATCTGTCTACCCAAGTCCGATGTGACACCGGATTAGGCGTTGATCTACACTGGACAGTCGTAGGGCAGGCAAGGGGGATCTACCCAGAACTGCTGGATGAAGGAACGTATCCTGCATCACAAGACTTCCTCCAACTACCGCCACGTACCTTTTGGTACAATGCCGCTGCGAGATTAGTCTACCTCTAATCTCTATCACAAGACTCTCTCCAGCTACGACAAGATATACAAGAACTACAAGATACGCCCGGGGGCTGCTCTACTTCAGAAACTATCATATTCATGACTATGGAGATTTCAGACCACGCAACAAAATGCTCGATGAATCAAAACAGCACACCAGGAGGGTATTTATAGACCAAAGAAGTGGTGCACATGGGAGCACCAACGGAACAAACCTAACAAAGGACACAGTGAAAAGACAGAATTCAATAAAAGAGGACTCAGGCGTGAAGGAACAATACTCAAGGACAAGCATATTCGAAAGGATATACCAACATTGTACAACTCGTGAACAAACAACATTTACACTCAACCACCACCATACAACTACATCTGACAACAGCAGACTACCAGAGAATATGCCAAGACCCTACATCCGAGTTCTTTCTGAATAAAAGAACCCAGATATATGCTCGGGGGCTGCAACAGGAGAGGTTTTCAGTTCTTTGAACAACTCAGATTCAAGACCCTCCAACTCTTTGTTCCAAATAGCAAGAGACTCGGGGGCTACACTCAGTGAGTGCACTTTTTTCAAAAAAAGCGCACATCGCTCAGAAGACTTCTTCAAGACAATAGTTTTCAAACGACATAAGATTCAAGACCCTCCAACTTTTTGTTCCAAATAGCAAAAGGCTCGGGGGCTACACTTAGTGAGTGCACTTTTTTCAAAAAAAGCGCACATCGCTCAGAAGACTTCTTCAAGACAACAATTTTCAAACGACATAAGATTCAAGATCCTCCAACTTTTTGTTCCAAATAGCAAGAGGCTCGGGGGCTACACTCAATGAGTGCACTTTTTTCTTCAAAAAAGTGCACGTCACCGAGAAGACTTCTTCAAGACAAACCAATTCAAGGACTCACGACAAAAAGAACCCAGACCAAGCTATATCCGAGTTCTTTTTGATAAAAAATCCGAGTATATGCTCGGGAGCCCTTCGACGAAGAATCAGAACAATTTCAAGGTAAGACCCTCCAGCTCCTTGTTCCAAATAGCAAGAGGCTCGAGGGCTACACCCAGACGGATGTACTTTTTCTTCAAAAAAGCACATACCACTCGAAGATCCCAAGAAACGCTACATGGTTTCACTCAAGAAAGTACTCGGACGACGCTTGTTCTTGCTCGGCAAAACCTGAAGGAACAAGATGAGGCTTCCAGAGATCAACCATGAAGTGTTCGGGGGCTTGTCGATACAGGACCCACGGTATACCCCACAAGGAAGGGAGAAGATCTAGTCTAACTAGGACTTCTTTCCCTATAATCTTAGTAGTAGTATTATTCTGTAATCCTACTAGGAACCTCATTGTAAACCGACTAGAACTCTGGCCTCCTGACTATATAAAGGAGGGCGGAGTTCCTGGAGAGACGATAGATAACATAACACAACACTTTACAATCAATCCAACGCAAAGGCTAACGCCGAACTGGATATAGGGTATTACTCGAACACGGTCGAGGGCCCGAACCAGGATAAATCGACTGTCTCTTGCGTTTACCGTCGAGTTCTGCATACGCTGAAGTCCAAACAAACTGCCCCGGGTACCCCCGTGGCAGGCTATCGGTGGTGAAACATCGACAATGACCAAAATAAACTTTGTAGATCTTGAGAAGTTATACAACTTTGTAGTTGAAAAGTTTTTCATTTGAATTAATTCAGGGCATCAAAAATTGCTTTGAAAAAATGATTTGTCGAGGGCAAAAAAAATGCACACAGCAAAATGCCTCTTTGCCGAGTGCCAAAAAAAAGGCACTCGGCAAAGACACATTTTGTCGAGTGCCAAAAAATGGCACTCGGTAAAATACATCTTTGCCGAGTGCCAGAAAAAGGCACTCTGACAAAGACGCATTTTACCGAGTGCCAAAAAAATGGCACTCGGCAAAATACATCTTTGCCGAGTGCTGAAAAAAACACTCGGCAAAGCCGTCTTTACCGAGTGCCCAATAAAAAATACTCGGCAAAGCTTCCGGCACTCGGTAAAGTGCCTGTTTCCGGTAGCGGCGGGCTCCTCCATGAATAGGCAGTGCAACGCAATGAAGTTGTTATGCTATTTAAAGGATTGAAAATATATTTTTTCTATAGAAAATACTCATCATACTATAGATTTGCCCGGGCTCTAGAGCTTTCCTGGGTCCGCTACTGGGGCACAAGGTAGGGACGGGCATGAGAGTATCTAGAAGCTAGCTAGATACTATTCCTAGCCTGGTCTGATGCAGTCTGTGGTCGATGCATTATGCATGGTAGTACGTTGGTGAATGCCTGCATATATAAGCTGGTTTGGTGTACGGAAAAAACTGCCTGCGCTAACATGCATGCTGCCATCGGCTCTGCCTGCCTGTTTGGAGTCCTGCTAGGACCTGCATGCCTGTGCGCCGGGTTAAACAGGAGCTCTGATCTGATCAGGCACATGTGCCGTGATTTAATGCCGCCTTGTCCAGCTTTACGGGCCGAATTTTTTACTTTTTAGTCTTTTTTTTTTAAAAGTTTCTCACAAATAGATTTCTGGCGGAAAGAGTTTAGAAAATAAACTCTAACTTGGCGCCACCGATGCTGGCGCCGAGCTCCTGGGCTGGGGCAAACTTACATGGAAGGAAGCTCGGCGCCAGTCACTCTGGTGCCGAGCTCGGCGCCGTAGATGCTGACGTCGAGCTCGGCGCCGTTGACACTGGCGCCGAGCATGCCAAAATGGATATATAAAATTTTGGCTAACACCCTAGTTTTACCGTGCATCTCACGGTAAAACTAGGGTGTTAAGTTAAATTTAGTGGTCGGCGCCATGACCTATGGCGCCGAGACGTTACCTCGGCTTGCCGCAACAGACTAGGCAGCGGGCATGCACTACCTCCGGTAGCATTGTCTCTGCCGCTCTGAATGGTCTCCCGGCACCCGCAACATGCTAGGTTAAAATGTTTTCAAAAGAGACTAAAATACAAAAATTTTACTTCTGCTCGCGCATCAATCGACCTATCGACAGACTAGTCTGGTATTCAGCCCTGTCCGTCTGGGACGGCACACGGACGGCAAGGCTTGGCCCTGCCCGCCCGACTGCATGTCCCTGATCCAGCGGATTCTTCTTTCCTCCCTCCCCCTCTGGCGTAATCTGGCCCTCTGGCCTCTGCTGTAAAATCACGCACGTCATACTTTGCTATTCACGCACGTCGTACTGCATGCTCGGCGCCAGAGTGACTGGCACCGAGCTTTCTTCCATGTAAGTTTGCCCTAGCCCAGGGGCTCGGCGTCAGGGACGCTGGCGCCGAGCTCGGCGCCAGCATCGGTGGCGCTGAGCTAGGGTCCATTTTCTGAATTCTTTCCGCCAGGGGCCTATTTGTGATAAACTTTCAAAAAAAGGGCTAAAAGTAAAAAATTCGGCTTTACAGGTCGGCGTCATCGTATCGTACTCGTACGTATCCATGGACCATCGAGGAGCATTTGGTTGCATTTGGTCGCTTAGCTTACGCCGCTGTATGTGACCTCTCCCTGTGCAGTCTTAAGCCAACGCAAGGAAGGAGAATTATTCATGACGTCTAGTCTAGCGACTATGCATGTAAACTATACTCCCTCTGTCCCGGTTTGTGAGTCGTCCTGGGAATGCTGCAAACCGTCTGCATTCAATGTCTCTTGCATTCACGTAGACACAAGCAGCATCCAGGTACGTAGCATCTTGGATGTACCAGCTTCAAGGCCAAAACGACTCTGAAAAAGGGACGGAGGGAGTATGCTAGTTGATGGACGTCCTCTCCTTACATTATCATTATGTCGTCATGTGTGATGATATGTTTCGACAAATCTTATTACATACTCAAGAAACTTGAATATCGAAAGGTTTGGACGTACAAATCTTGTTACATACTCTAGTAAACTTGCACATGTTATGTCGTCCGTGTCGAGAGAGAGGACAAGAGAAAGAAACAGATAAGGGAGAGAGAATACAAAGTCAGAATTAATTTTGGTCTCACTCAAGAAACTGTGTTCATTGGGTGATATAGTTTCTACCGCTGGTTTCTAGGTGACTTGGCAACTATGGAAACTACTAGTAGTTTTAAGGGTTAGGACTACCCTTATCCACACCTTTTGCTAATAACCCACGCCACACCTTGTGTACCATATATTGACCAGGCATGTTTGGATCTATCTAGATTCTGGAAGCTGGTCTATAGTACATCGTGGATTGCAAAAGCTAGATTGTTAAAAAGGCCCATAGTTTCATACATCTGGTAACGCATTGCTACTAGGGATGAAAACGGTCGGAAAACCTCTCAATCGTTTTCTACTTCTACATTTGAATACGAAAACGAAATCGAAAACGGTAAAGCCTGACACGTACGAAAAACGAACACGAACTTACTGTATATCGAGAATTTCGAAAACGAACTAACTCGAGCGAAATTATGTCGAATATGGCCGGTATACGAAATATTGACCCGTAGAACCAAGTGCATAACAATTAAAAAGTTTCTCCATTCGACGTCGTATAAGAAAGATATGATTTTTCTAACACTAGTACAAAAAAATCTTTTGGAGGCGTTTTGGAATGGGCCTCGAGGCGGGCAGGAATTTCAACCCCCTCGGTTACTGGGATTAACCGAGGCGGTCGCTTTTTATTAACCGAGGCGGTTTCAATCAAGCGCCTCGCAAAATCAATTTACGGAAGCGGTTAAAAAATAACCGCCTCCTAAAATCTATTAACCGAGGCAGGCCTTATAAGTGGTCCGCCTCCAAAAATACCATCATTTTCAGAGGCGGTCCACTTATAAGGCTTGTCTTGGAAAAAAGGCCGAGGCCCAGACGGCCTAGACCAGGCCCAAAGGCACTACCAAGGATAAAATCATGAGTTAGTGTTTCCTCTCACATCTCCCACTCCTCTCCTAGCTCCCTCTCCCGAAGCCCGATAGGACGCGGCACCCTCTCCTCCTCGAGCACGCGCCTCTCCCTCTCCCACTCTCCCTCTCCCCCTCTGAGCTGGTGGTCTCCCTCTCCCTCTACCTCTCAGGCACGGGTGGCACGACCGAGGCGGCCTCGCGTGGACGTCAGTGTCATGGCCTCACGTGGGCGTGGGTGGCGCGACCTCGCAGGCAAGGGTGCGTGGGCGGCGTGCCCCCCCCCCCCTCGCGCGGTGCGGCAGTATCTCTAGGCGGATGCAGCGGTTGTGGTGGCTGGACGGCACGGCTTCTCCAGGTGGGCAAGGCTACCCTACCGCTTCTCTTGGCATGGGTCATGGCTCCCCTGTGGCATGTCCAGGCGTAGGCAAGGCTCCCCTCTGGATTCTCTAGGCTCGGGCAAGGCTCCCTTTCCCCAATAGTATGGCGGCGGATTGGGTCCCAGGTTCGGCGGATCTAGGTGCAGGCGGCTGGATCGAGCTAGCAACGGCCGGATCCGGCAAGCGGGTGGCCAGATCTAGCGAGCAGTGGTCGGATTAGGCGAGTGGGTGACCTCCTCCAGCGAGCGGGTGCGGCAGAGGTGCAGATCCGACGAGCAAAGCGGCGGCGGCTAGATGGGCTCGATGGGACCATGAATGGGCTCGCTGGGTTTATCCACAGGTCCCATTTACCATGACCTTTGGACCGAGGCGGTTGCGATGCCTGCCTTGATTAAGCCATTTCGCCCGCCTCGATTAAGTTTCCTGTAGCAGTGTAAGGCAACAAGTGGTTGTACGCTATTAATATATCGCTGAAACATTGTTTAATTTTTTTAAACATCTTAGAGACTTCAAATGAAAAAAAACTAAAAACAAGAAAGTTGTAGATCTCATCAAGAGCTACAATTTTCATATAAAAATCATCTTCATCCGAGATCGTACGAAAAAGATACAAATTTTCTAAGGCTGGACTTCTAGTGGTCGGTTTAAACTGAATTTCAAATTCGGGATATTCCGAATTAAAAGTAGAAAAGTAGAAAATTGTCAGAAAATGTCTAAACCGTTTTCGTTTTGATTTCGAATTTGGTGTTCCCAATTTTGAACCAAATTCAAATTTGTCTAAAAATACGAATTCGATCAGATTAAATATAGAAAGCGATGCGGTTCGGTATAGGATATTTCCATACCGTTTTCATCCCTATTGCTACCAAGTATAGCTAGCTAACTAGGGCTGTGTTGTAACACCCAATCATGTTAGTCCGTGTGGCCTATGTGGCACGTGAGGAGTTGTAGTTGGTAGGTTTAATTCAACCACGAAAGTTTAGGATGGTGAGGGCCATCTTACAATCCTTGTCGTTCCGAATTTAGAACCTCCGAGTTAACTCTTTTACACGAAGTAAGGACAAAAGTGTATGAGAGGTCACTAATACACTATTCTTTTCATAGGCGGGCGTTTTGGGTTTATGTAGGCGGGCAAAGCGTCCGCCTCCACCTCCGCTAAAAGGCCTGCATTAATGCGGCTTTACGGTGGCAGACACAATGTCTGTCTGTAAAAATCAAGTTTGTGTAGGCGTATGTGAAAATCAATCAAAAAACAAAAAAAGGTCATCTGAAAGGGCCTAATATGGCTAGAGGGGGTGAATAGCCTATTAAAAACTATAAAATCACTAGAGCATTTTTTTAGTACGCTAAACAACGAAATGCAATTTTGCTCGAGCTCTACATGGGTTGCAAGCCACCTACCCAATAATTTTAGTTGCTATGATCACTAATTCACACTCAAGCCTTGGTTGCTACTTGCTAAGCTAGTGAGCTCTCAAAGGCTGACTAAAGAGCGTCACTAACCAAACTAACAAGCTCTCACAACTAGTTACACTAAAGAGCCTGACACTAGACAAGAATGTAAAGAAAGTAATATAAGAGAGAGTAGGGTGATTATAACGCCATGGAAAGTGTGATGAACCAATCAATATGAATGCCAATCGATCACCGAGAGAAATCCAATCACAAGATGACACATGATTTTTCTACTAAGGTTCACGTGCATGCCGACATGCTAGTCCCCATTATGTCGACCAATACTTGGTGGTTCGGTGGCTAATAGATATCACACATCTAGCCAACACTTGGCGCCGCAAGAATCCACCCACAAGTGAGGTAACTCAATGACATGAGCAATTTATTAGACTTACCTTTTGGCTCTCCACTAGGAAAGGTACAAGACCCCTCACAAATCACCGTGAGACGGCCATAAACAATCACCAACTTGTGCCGATGCTCCTCCACTACTCTAAGTCATCTAGGTAGCGGCAACCACCAAGAGTAACAAGAAATCTGTAGCCACAACGATCCCCAAGTGCCACTAGATGCAATCACTCAAGCAAATGCACTAGGAATCACTCCCAATCTCAATATGATGATGAATCAATTATAGAGATAAGTGGGAGGTGTTTGTTTAGGCTCACAAGGATGTATCACAGGTGAAAATATCCAAGAGAGTGAGCCCAAACCGAAGCACTTCAATTTATAGAGCCCCCAAGACATAGGGAGCCATTGGGAGCTCGAGGCTGTCAGTGCTTGATGACCGACAATTCATCACGGGGTTACCCAGGATGATATTTGAAGGGCTTTGATGTATGTAGAACTCGACAGTAAACGTAAAGATATGAATGATTTATACTGGTTCTGGCCCTCCTATCGAGTAATAGCCTTTACGTCTAGTCAGCATGTAGCCTTTTGCATTGGATTGATTGTATGATTGTTAGGGTTACAAGGGGTGCGTCATACCTCTCTTTATATAGGGGAGAGGGTAAGGACACGTATCTAGTCCTAGACAGTTACAAGAGAAGAGTCCTAGTCCTTTTACAGAATCTAGCTTTCATAGTAAACCGACTAAGTTGATCTGGAATAGCTTGAAGTCCACGCTATCTTGTCTCGCATCCTTCAACAGATCATGGGCCATCCCAGGGCCCATCCGGGTAATACTCCCATGGGAAACCCCTAGGACCTAGGTCTGTCAAGCCCCTAAGCATGTCATGGTTGAACTCAAAAGCCTTGTTGTTCCTCCTGGTCTTGCTGAGTAGAAACAAGTGCAATCCGAGTGCCTTCGTGAGTGAAGCCATGAGGTGCTCTATAAAGCCTTTGGGTGACATACACTTTTCAGGAAAGTGCACTCACTGAGTGTAGCCCCCTGAGCCTCTTACTATTTGCTAAACAAAGAGTTAGAGGGTCCAAAAGAAAAAACATCCATAGAGGATATGTACCCTGTAGCCCCCGAGCCTATGTCCAAGACTTGTACTCAAGACAAGGATCTAAAAACAATATACTCGAGGATGAGAGTGCCAACAAAAATTATTGCCCTGTCTACTTGTACAGAAGCAGGTAGGACTTGTTGAAATCACATGCAAAGCTTTAGTACCGTTGGTCCAAAGATGCTCAGTATATTTGTGAGAATATGCCATCAAAGATGCTACCGGGTGTACTACAACTTCACATGTGCTGAGAAAAGGCTGCCTATACACTAAAAAGGTGTAGTGGGGTGCACTTTATCCTTGAAGTGTAGCACGTGAACCAATGTAGGAGTTAGTAGCTTGTCCATGTATTCCGCGTGAACCTTGTCTATAGACATCGTCAAAATGCCTATAAAAACCCTCCCGGCGAGCACTTGAACCTCAGTTGTAGAAGAAGCGAAGTGGCTCAGAGTTTGTAGCTTGCAAATATGGTAGTGACCGAAGTAGACTAGCCCTCGGGAATACTCAGTTGGCATAGCCAAGAGCTGTAGTGACTAGAAGAATTCTTATGAGCGGGTTTAGAGGTAGGCTAAACCCACAGTTGTGCATAGTAGAGTAGTCTAGATCTGCAACTAGAAGAAGTCTTGTGATGACTAGTAGGGTGGCACATCCAACAGTCCCATGTTAGTTCTTCTAGGGTGCCTATCGGCGTCTGTCCATGAAAGGTCATACTTGGACCTGAATGTATACATATGGCGTCGGCTGGGTGGCAAGATGTGCGAGTAGCTCATCCTGCATACTAGCCTATAGGCTTCCTCTTGCAGTAGCTATGCTCCCAAGGGTAGGCGGCCAACAAATGTTCATAGCCAGACAGTCTACCCAAGGTTCTAGGCTAGGACACACTACACTTCTGTTATCTACCCGGATGCATTACTCTTCTCTTGGATCCAGGTGCATCGGGTAGAAAAGTACCTACTGAGAAGCACTTAGAGTATGACTACTTTGTTATATCTGAGTAGGTGTTGTCTTTGTTATTGACTAAAAAAAACTTGTACTAAGTGGTCTTAAATTTTGTAAAGTGTGCAACTTTGTATCCATTGTACTGTTGTTGAATAAAAAATCTTCATTTGAGTACTGCGCTATGTAGGGCATACTGTCAAGCAATTGTCCAAGTACTACAGAATCATCTAGGTATTGCACGATGTGGTCATATAGATAACGGTCATATCATGGCCGGTACCCAGATAGAGGAAATCCAACAAATAAGTCTGAACACATTCTGACGCGTTGGAAATCATGAAAAGGCATGCAACCATCGTATCAATCCATGTAGCGTCATTAAAATGGAAGGGAAACCAAAACATCATGCCCATTGGCATGATTATCGGGCCACGCGGTAGTGGAATCCCTGCATAAAGGGTAACCACCCCGTGCGTCTTCTTCCTCCGTCGCATTCCACATTCTGCTTAAACCCACATGCCTGTTGTGAGCACCGTCTCCCTCAAACCCTAGATCTAAAAAAGAGCTCTGTTTGAAGGGTAAGGGCAAGAACTCGAGCACCACCGCCAAGAAGATTGCCGAGAAGAGGGCATTGGAGGTGCCGAAGATGGTCGCCGCTGCATAGATCTAACCAACACCAAGCACAAAGCTAAAGCACATTTAGAAGCTCCACGGTCAGGGCTATTTGGCCGACCAAAAGCTAGGGGAATGGAAGGCGCCTGGTGAGCACCACATTCCTAATCTTGAGCCGAGTGAAATTATGCTCTTGGTTTTGTTCATCTTGCATGGGTTAGGGTTGCCAGCTTGTCTATTTTTACATGGATTTTTGCATTACTACGGTGTAACCCTGAACCATCTGAACCCTAACTCTATCCTATATCTCTCGATTTTTGTTCATCTTTGTGAAACTTTCCTTGGTATTCCCCCTCCATCACTCTTTTCCGCTGTTTTTTCAAACTGAAACCGCACCTGTATGCCACAAATCCAAGCATTTTGGGTGGAGCCGGTATTCAGTTTCGAGTGAGGAAGAAGAAAGATTATCTCCACTATACCCTTGTTGATTTTGTAAAGAATTGGAGGGCCAAGTGGTTTTATGCAGGGAATATGTGGCCATCGCTAGAGATCCATAGCAACACCACACTAGTGCCCAATGCTCGCTGGGAGAAGGAGCCGATGAGCGCAACGGAGCTTGAAGGAATTCGCTCGTTCCCCAAGCAACTCTCAGCCATGAAGGATTAAGGCCTGAACGGAGTTGGAGTAGTCGCCAGCTTCATTAGGCACCGAGTGCAGCCACTATAGGAGAGGGTGCACTATGACTTCGTGTACATCAAGTCATAGGATCCAGCCCAGGTGACAACTGAGGAGCTGACAGAAGATGAAGTCCTAGAGAGGATTCAGGATATACTCTAGGCGGTATTGGTGATACCGTACCAGTATCTTGAACTAAACCATGAAAATCCACTTTGTAATGTCTTGATATTGTTGGGAGTAACTCCTATAGATTGATAATTATTGGTACAACACTTGGGGTGCAACTTTAATGAACTACCCACCCTACCTTCGCGTCCTAGCTTTGGAGTTGGCAGAAGCGAAGCGGCATCCGGTGGAGCGGGCAGAGGGAGAACCGCCTCCACCATCCCTATGGAGCAAGAGGGTGATAGCAACTCAGGGAACCTGGATGATTTCATGGTCCATTTTAATCCAAGTGTTGGGGAGGCAGCCGCAAGCGAGAAGTAGTCCCTGGAGGCCGACGTTGATGCCAGCGCGAGTGGGCCAGTACCAAAGAGGCCCCGTCATTCTTATACACTAAGACTAGGTAAAAGATGTCTAAATTATCTTCGTGTAGTCCAAATTGTACCTTGCGTTGAATCCAAGCTGTGAATAGTTACTACATTGAGGCTGTGGAGGAATGGGTGGAAGAGGAGGAGGAAGACACCTCATTTTCTGTTAGATAGTAAGTATTTTTTTGAGTAAAATTCTGTTACAAAAGTCTGTCATAGATGTATTTGGTGACGTTGAACTACTCTTGGTAGAATGCTGCCACCAGATCTGTGGAGCACCCGAGTGCCAACTCAGGGTGATGGGATCACACTTGGATAGGATGCTAGTACTATGAGTCATCTAGAGGACTCAGTACTATCAGCATTAGTGTCGAGTCTAGGGCTGGGTCGATCGCTAAGTGGGATATCACTAGGCAAGCCCACCTTGAAGAAGAGATCCAGTGCCAAGTAATTGTCAAAAAATTCCTTTGTATATTATTTTTGTTATCGGGACATCACTTGTATGCTACTCATCCTAGGGTACAAAAGGCACTGAGTACCCAAGCATAGAGTGAGGAGCCCCGAGTTGAAGAGAACCCATGAACTGAGGGTGACCGGATGGAAAAAGGCTAGATAAGCGGGCCTATGTCTCCACCCGAGTCTACTACAATGCCCCGGGCGCAAGGTCCAATGTCTACTGTCGGTGAGGCAGAGCAACCTACATAGCGGGGTACCACAAAGAGTGTGGAGGTGCCATAGCCATAGGTAGTGGTGCCTGTGAGTGATAAAGCACATCAGCCACCGGGGCCAGAGCCTACGAAGGCTACTGCTAAAGAAGAAGTGCGAAGCGCGAGGGCTGACCAAGCGTTGCTGCACCGAGTGCTCCTACCCTAAAAGTGCCGACGACGAGTGCCCAACAAGTGGAGGAGGATGATGTCATCCCGGTTACTGGACCGAGTACCTAGCTCCAAGCTTATAGCTCGGAGTTCATTGGGTTGATGAAGTCATGGTCCAGGCTTCTCAACCAGGCTTCCATCTTCGACGACTAGTTGAGGGTAAGTAAACACATTTTGTCATTTCCTACTGTAAATAACTTCCAAATTCTCACTCTAGAAATAGTGTGATTGGAACCAAATAGGTCTATCAAAACAAGCAAGATCAAGATGGGATAGTAGTACAAAGCAAGATTGGTAGCACAAGACTATACACAAGTTGAAGGTCTTGACTTTGGAGAAACATATGCCCCAGTTGCTAGATTGGAAGCAACTAGAATCTTGCTAGCCTATGCTTGTGCCCACAACATCAAACTATATCAAATGGATGTCAAGAGTGTATTTCTCAATGGCTACATCAATGAAGAAGTTTATGTTGAGCAACCTCCTAGTTTTGAAGATGACAAGAAGCCCAACCAAGTGAACAAGTTGAAGAAAGCATTGTATGGCTCGAAGCAAGCACCTAGAGCATGGTATAAGAGATTGAGGGACTTTCTCCTCTCAAAAAGATTCAAAATGGGTAAGGTTGACACCACTCTTTTCACCAAGAAGATTGGAAAGGACTTATTTGTGTTGCAAATCTATATTGATGACATTATATTTGGATCAACCAATCAAGACTTTTGTGAAGAGCCTTGGAAGATGATGGCTAATGAGTTTGAGATATCCATGATTGGAGAGTTAGGTTACTTTCTTGGTCTTCAAATCAAGCAATTGAAAAATGGTATATTTGTGAGTCAAGGCAAGTACATCAATGACATGCTCAAGAAGTTTGGCATGAATGAAGCAAAGGCCATTAGTACACCAATGGGAACAAATGGCAATTTGGATAGTGATGCAAGTGGAAACTTGGTGGACCAAAAGTTATATCAATCTATGATTGGAAGCCTACTCTATGTGACCACATCAAGGCCGGATATCATGTTTAGTGTGTGCATGTGTGCAAGATTTCAAGCCTCACCAAGAGAAAGTCACTTGAAGGCCACAAAGAGAATATTGAGGTACTTGAAGCATACACAAAATATTGGTTTATGGTATCCCAAAGGAGCAAAGTTTGGGCTAGTTGGTTACTCCGACTCGGATTATGCGGGTGTAAGGAAAATTGACCCTAGGCCCATTTACTTTGGATTTTGGTGTTTGATGACCAACACAATCAAATTGGACTAATGAATTTGCAAGTGATTGTTTTGTAGTTCAATAGGATGCAAGACATGACTTGGACAAAGGCGACGTGATCCGATGATCAACACCTCAAGCAAGACCTTAGGAGCACAAGAGAAGACCCAAGATATCAAGCAAAGTCCAAGCATGAAGATAGGAACCAAGCCGCACGTAAGATCACGAAGAAACGAGCTCATAGAAATGACCAAATGCTGGACCGAACGCTGGAAGAAAGTGACTGGATGCTCCGATCAGTGGCTCAGCAATAGCAGGCGTCAGTAGCAGTGACCGAGCGCTGAATAAGTGAATTGACCGGACACACCAATGACACTATTCATCAGTCCGACAACACAGTCAGCAAGTGACCGGAAACTAGCGCCAAACCAACTAGACGTAGGACAGCATCGTTCGATCGAGTACAGAGAGGTTCCAGAGCGGTGAACTTGCGACCGGACGCGTCCGATGGCATGTGACCGGACGCTGGCAGCGTCCAATCAGTTGTTCGCGGCTCCAATGGTCGGGACGATCGGACGCGTCCGATCAAGATGACTCCAGCGTTTGGTCAGTAGCAGAAAAGCGAGACTTTGTCCCCAAAGGCTACTTTCTCAGTGGGGCTTATAAATACAACCCCAACCAGCCAAATGGTAGGAGTAGAGCTAAGGAAACATACCAAGGGTGTTGATATACTATTTTAGTGATCTCCACTTGCATAGTTCTAAGTGTTTTATTAGCTGATTAGCGTAGGTGCATTGCGAAGTGCTTAGGTTGATTAGACCACCGCTTATGCGCTTGCTCTAGGTTTAGGCCTAGTGTTTAGTGAGGTTTGCATACCTCTTACCACTCGGTGCTTTCACACACCATTGTTGTACATCAGAGGGGCTTGTAGTCTTGCGAGATCACACCAACCGTGTTTGTGGTATGGCCACCACCGTGTACTAGAGGGAACATGGCCCACGACGTTTTGGCCAGAAGCTTGATAGTGAAGACGGCAGGGAGCATCCGGGAGAGGCTTACCAGAAGGCACGTCGGAGACCCGCTTGCGTGTGGGGAAGGCCCGAGGCTATCTATAGAGTTACCTGATCTAGAGCTTGGCCCTTGCGAGGGATTCCTTGTGAGGGGCTCCAACGAGGACTAGGGGGAAGCTTGTGCGCTTCTTGATACCTCGATTAAAATATCAGAGTTATCGATGGGAGTTTGCATATCTCTATCTTGCTCTTTAACTTTTGCATTTACATTGATTGTATTACTCCTTTTGCGGTAGAGATAGCAACACACTAGCTAAACCGTAGTTGCACATTTAGATAGTTTATCTTTTGCATAGGTTTTGCTAAGTTAGAAAAGGAGGCCATAGTTTAGAATTAGAATTTTAAGTTGCCTAATTCACCCCCCCTCTTATTCGTCACGGTCCCCTTCAATTGGTATCAGAGCCGGTTGGCTCAATTTGGACCTTTGGCTTAACCGTCGTTGAGCCGACGCTATTTAGAGTGGTTGGGATGGATACCTCTAGGCTTTCGCACTTTGACGGCACTAACTTCCCATATTATAAAGCTAGAATGGCTTGTTACCTTGAGGCAGTTGATTTGGTAGTTTGGAGAGTCACTCATGACGGGATGAAACCCACTAAGAATCCCAATAAACCCACAAAGAGTAAAGAAAAGGAAATACATTTCAATGCAAAAGCTAAAAATTGCTTGTTTGAATCATTTAGTATGGATGTATTTAACCAAGTGTTCACTTTAAATATAGCACATGAAATTTGGTTAAAACATCAAGAGCTCCATGACGGCACATCTAACGTCCATGAGCAAAAACATTATCTAGCTAAACAAAATTATGATTCCTTCACAATGAATGATGATGAGCTTGTTCGTGATATGTATTCTCGTTTGAATCTAATTATTAATGAGCTCCATTCAATAGGATTAACAAAGCTAGATGATGCGGACATTGTGAGGAAGATCATCTCTGTGCTACCACAAAAAAAATATGCAAGCATCATCACCATTCTTCACAACATGGAGAACTTGAGCACCATGACCTTAGGCATAGTCATTGGCAAGATAGTGGCATTTGAAATGTCATGTAAGATGGGTCAAGACGAAGCCTCTTCATCGAGCAAAGGCAAAGCTCTCTCATATAGCGAGAAAAAGAAGATGAAGAGCAAGCAAGTTGAGACAAGCTCAAGCTCAAGCTCCTCAAGTGAAGATGAAGAAGAAGATGAGGACGATGATGATGATAATGAAGATTCAAGTGAAGATGATCAATCTTCCTCCTCCACCTCCGACCTTGATGAAGAATCAAACTAATGAACAAGGTGGAGAAGATGATCCAAAGGCTCAATGTCAAGGGTGTGCCCATTCAAATCCAAGATATCATCTTCACTAATCAAAGAAATGAGTAAAGAAAGAGATGATGCTATGGATGCGGTGAGTTGGGGTACTTTATGAAAGTTTGTCTAAATAAACCCACACCCAAGACAAAGAAGAAGGCGTGCAAGAACCAAGCCCTCACATCAATAAGGTCATGGGATGATTCTTCAAGTGAAGAAGAACACCATCTTAAGAGGCGAGGGCGCAAGCACTCGTCATCAAGCTCTCTGCGTATGTGCCTTATGGCACGAGGTAACGAAAGCTCATCCTCTAGTGAGAGTGATAGTGATGATGAAATGCCTTCTTATGATGAAATTGTGCAACAAAATCTTAATTATGCTAAAGTTTGCACTAGTCAACAAAAGAAGCTCGAAAAATTAAAAGGGAAGCTAGATAGTTCACAAGAAGCATATAAAACTTTGCTTGAACAATATGAGACCTTTGCTAATCTCAATGTCGAACTATCTACTAAAATTGAGAAACTTGAGGCTAGTGCAATAATAAATGCATGCACAATCAATGATGAGCAACTTGTAAAGAAAAATGAAAAATTAAAAGAAAAGTTAGCTAGTTCACAAGATGCTTATAAAAGTTTGCTTGCTAAAATGGAAACCATGTGCAAACATTGTGATGAGCTAACTAATAAAGTTGTTAATCTTGAAGCTATTAATACAACCTCCACCAAGGCATCTAAAAAGAAAAGTTCTATCTTCAACATGTCTAAAAGGGATGCCTCTACTTCTTGTAATGATTTATGTTTAGACTCATCTCCGTGCAACCAAGTTTGTGTTGAGAAACTTGTTGTAGATACATGCACACAAGAGGTTGCAAAGGAAAATGAGCAAGTCAAGCAAGAAGTAGCTCGTCTCACCAAGGACTTGACTCAAGTGGAAGGCAAGGTGAAGCAAGCCCAACTTCATCAAGATAACACCATCAAGGGAGTGAAGAAGCTTGATGAAGGACAAACTGTAGTTTGCTACGTGTGCCACAAGGAAGGTCACAAGTCCTATGAGTGCAAGGTGAAGAATGGGGGTGGAGCAAAGAAGAAAGAGAAGAAGCAAATAAGCAAGCTCTCCAACACCTACACCAACAAGGTGGACAAGAAGGCCTCCACACCTTATCTCTTGAAGAAGAAGAAAAATGACAAGGTGGTGGCCATCAAGATGAACAAGCAAGCCAACAATGAGGTTAAACGCTTTTGGGTGCCAAAGGAAATCATTTCCAACATGAAGAGCACTAAGAAGGTTTAGATTCTGAAAAAGAAGTGAGAAGTCTTATGGACATCGAGGAATTTGGAGACTTGGCAAAGTGTGGATGCATTTCATGGGGTGCATCATGCTGGACAAAGACATTGCCAAGTGGGTTAGTGAATACTATGGATCCTAATTCCCCTCCCCATGTTAGGTAACTAGATTCAATTTACTTCAATTGGTATTTAATTTAAATTTTCCTATAATTGGTGTCTTTTAGCATCTAGTTACACTTCATGCCAGGTTTGCATTTGCATTCTTATATATTTTGTCATGCATACACTAGGTATTTCATATGGTAGGCTTGCTCGGTTTCATTCTTATTCCTTGGAGCAATCCTGCATGGTTTAAAATTGTTTAGGAGCACGGCACATAGCTTGTCCTTCAATTGTTCATCTAATATGTGTCAAAGTTCAAATTGTAGATAATTTCTCCCGAATATCACCTTCGAAAATGACTCTCACATTCATGTGATATCATCTTTCAAGTGGTATTTTTTATTCTAAAATCAATGTGCATGTTTCCTACAAGTATTTTATACTTGTGTGCACAAATTTAGGTGCAGGTTACTCTATAAGTTGGATGCTTTAAGACTAACACCTTTTCAAGCTTATCATGTGTGTAGTAGTCTCATTGCAAGAAAAATGGAGTCCCCAGAGTTAAGCATCATACTTCAAATATCCACCATCGATTGCAAGTGGTAGAAATCAAATTGGTTTCCACATATGGTATTTCTAAATCGATATCATCATGTTGATTTCATTTTGATATTTATATGCTTTCCCCATGTATTATATAGATTAAATTCCCTTGTGCAATAATTTACCAATTATGCATATGCTTTGCCTTCCATCATATGTATGCATATTTTTAGGGGGAGCTTAGTCTATATAATGTGAGAGTCAAATTTTGTGATCTATTTCACTCTACACACAAAGGATCACAAAGTTTGACCCTCCCTTGTGCTACTAATGTCTTCTTTTTTATGTTTGATTTCAAAGAGGGAGAATTTAGAGGACCAAAAGCCAGCATTAATTTGTAGTAATGGACCAAGAAAGGGAGGATAGTGGATTATGGATTAGCCTATGTAATGGGGAGAATTTGTAGAAAGCAAGGCTTAAATCCATAATACCACATGGGGACGTTTGCAAGGGCAAGATGAGTTTTTATGTATTCTTACAAGTAGTATCTTTTAGCATCATATAATCTTGCCCCTTGCATTGCATCCAAGCAAGTAGATAGGTTTTTAATTCAAAATTTTTATTATTTGCTTGCTTTGGTCGTGTTGTCATCAATCACCAAAAAGGAGGAGATTGTAAGAAAAATGGGCCCTAGGTCCATTTACTTTGGATTTTGGTGTGTGATGACCAACACAATCAAATTGGACTAATGAATTTGCAAGTGATTGTTTTGTAGTTCAATAGGATGCAAGACGTGACTTGGACAAAGGCGACGTGATGCGATGATCAACACCTCAAGCAAGACCTTAGGAGCATAAGAGAATACCCAAGATATCAAGCAAAGTCCAAGTATGAAGATAGGAACCAAGCCGCATGCAAGATCGCGAAGAAATGAGCTCATAGAAGCGATCGGACGCTGGAAGAAAATGACCAGACGCTCCAATCAGTGGCTCGACAACAGCAACAGCGACTGGACGCTGAACAAGTGAATCGACCGGATGCACCGATGGCACTGTTCATCAGTCCAATAACACACTCAGCAAGTGACCGGACGCTGGCGGCAAACCGACCAGACGCAGGACAGCAGCGTCCGATCGAGTACAGAGAGGTTCCAGAGCGGCGAACTTGCAACCGGATGTGTCCGGTGGCATATGACCAGACGCTAGCAGCGTCCGATCAGTTGTTCGTGGCTCCAACGGTCGGAATGACTGGACGCGTCCGATCAGGACGACTCCAGCGTCCGGTCAGTAGCAGAAAAGCAGGATTTTATTCCCAATGGCTACTTTCTCAGTGGGGTTTATAAATACAACCCCCAACAAGCCAAATGAAGGAGTGGAGCTAAGGAAACATACCAAGGGTGTTGATATACTATTTTATTGATCTCCACTTGCATAGTGCTTAGTATTTTGTTAGGTGATTAGTGTAGGTGCTTTGCGAAGTGCTTAGGTTGATTAGACCACCGCTTATGCGCTTGCTCTAGGTTTAGGCCTAGTGATTAGTGAAGTTTGCATACCTCTTACCACTCGGTGCTTGCGCACACCATTGTTGTACATCAGATGGGCTTGTAGTTTTGCGAGATCACACCAACCGCGTTTGTGGTGTGGCCGCCACCATGTACCGGAGAGAACAAGGCCCGCGATGTTTCGGTGGAAAGCTTGATAGTGAAGATGACGTAAAATATCTGGGAGAGACACGCTAGGATCCCCAGCTCGGTGCGAGGGCACCGGTGGTCGGGCAGCAGAGGAGGCCAGCGCAGCCGTGAGCCCTCCACCCCTCCTCTCAAGGTCGGCAGCAGATTCCCCATTCACGAGGCTGACAGTGGATTCTCCATCTTCCTCCTTGTCTCTTCCTCCTCCTCACTCTTCCTCTTCGCAGGCTAGATCTGGCTGGCAAGCCCATGTGCAGGGGCTTCTGCTCGTGGCAGATCGACGCCGACGCCAACTTTGGTGCGGTTCCTGTTTGTTCCAGTGCTTGCTGGTCTACTTCTCGGCGGGGGCTGCTGCAGGTTGACGTTGTTATTCTCAATTCTGAGCGTAGACTCGTACTAATTAATTTAAAGCTAAATCTAATATGAAGCTGATTTTTTGCCTGTTAAGTTGTGCAAATCTTGGCTCCGAATGAATGTCTACTTAGGATTGACTAATGATTAACTAGTTTGCTGTTTTTAAGAGGCATATGTGCATCTGATAGCCGTGTATCATTTTACTAACTGGTAGCCGTGTATCATGCACATGCAGAAAGCAAAGAACCACTAATATATTTTTTCGTTGGTGTGCAGGGTGAAGATATTGTAACATTATTGCTTAAGAAGTGCAGCGGTGTGGAACTTGATGGTAAGCCCATCAACAAAGAGCTAGTTGGGCCAATACTCCTACATCATTGTGACTTGATGGTAACCACTTTCTGCAGATGATGTTTTAACTTCTCTGCTGCTTGGAATACTATTACTGTTAGTCTGACATGTAATCCTGTATGTGATGACTCAAAATTAATCTATAGCTGCATGTGTTTGCTCAATTACAAATGACAGCTGCGGGCTCACCCGTGCCTTGGTGATGTCCATTTTGATCTTCTGATGACCTGTGCAGTGCTATTATTGCTTAAAATAAAATGTAATTTAGCAAAATCATATTCTTTTTCTCAATAAAGCACTATTGAGGACTAGGTTGATACAGATTTTAGTAATGTTAGTTATCATCTCGGGTGTATATATATATATATATATATATATATATATATATATATATATATATATATATATATATATATATATATATATAGAAAGAGAGAGAGAGAGAGAGTATATTCAGTAGCCAGCTATAAAATAAGTTATTCTGTAGCCACCTCCATTTACGATAATTTCATATACTAATTTACGATAATATCAATACATATTTACGATAGTTGGGTTACTATAACACATGGGGATATTTACCATAACGTTATAGTAAACTATTTAGTAAGGAGTTACTATAATCTCGTAAATTAACATAGTAATTATCGTAACTCAAAGTGACTACAGAATAAATTATTTTATAGCCAGCTACAGGGTAGTAGTTATATATTTATAGCCAGCTACCAGGGTAGTAGTTATGTATATATGTATGTATCAGTAGGATAACATGAATTAAGCCATTTAATCACATTGTGTTATTTGTTTTGCTGGTGTTTCTGAAGTGTACTCGTCTTAGCAATTTCCACGCGCGTTGCATTGTATTTAGTTTCTGTGAACTGTAGGCTTTCTAAATACGTGTTCTGCAAAGATCAAAGATTTTGATATTTGAAATAAGTGACATTATACGCTCAACTATATACATGTACAAGCTTCATCCAAATTACTGATCTATTTTCTTTGTGCATTGCTGGCAGTAGCAGACATGGGCAGGTTCCCTAGACCTGTACCTCCTCCATGCTCTATTTCTTTTCAATTTCTACATGCTCTACATGTTGTGCACCTATCAATTTCTCTGTCCGTGCTCTTTTCTTTTCAGTTCACTAGACCTGTAGCTCCTCCATGAATTACTTAGTCCTATTAGATTTGTAGTCTCAATATTTTCTTTCACAATTCATGGACAGGTTCCAAGCCTAACTACCTTGGTGATGACATGGATGGAGAGGACAAGATGTGGGTGCTTCCTAATTTAGGAGAATTAAAATTTATGCATCTGTGTTATTATTATTATTATAGTTGATGTACTTCTCATCAGATGGAATGCACATATGAATATGGATTTTTTTATGTTTGCAAATTGATATCGGTTGGAATGCATATAAGAATATGTGTTAGTTTGCAAATTGTGTTGTCTGGTTGGCATAATAAAAAGCTACGTGGGTTGTGGCCCATATAAGTTTTGGGTCAGCCCTAGACAGCATTGAAAATTGTGGACCGGTCTAAATAATTTTTTTGTGGGCTCAAAATAGCATAAAAAGATCTGCACTGTCACAAAAAAAAACCTTGTGTGGGCTCAGCCTAAACTTGGTTGGACTAGAATCAATACAAATCAGTCATGGGCCAAAAGAAGCTTCAAAACAAGAAATGAGCTAGGCCAAAATTCAGCCTCAATAATGGGCTTAGCCCACTATAAGGCTGCTGGTTGCATGGGCTTGGTGTAAGGAATTGTGACTTAAAACCAAATGTCATAAAATTTTGTGACTTCAAAACCAACGTCATACATTTGTGTCACCAACATCTAAATGACATAAAACATGGTTTAAGGCGCATGGTTATAAAACATGGTTTAAGGCGCATGGTTGTTGACGTAAGCATTTTCATCAATTGGGTGTCATAAATGCTAACCTATGATATAAATTGCAGATATTATGACAACAAAATAACATAAACCAAGACATCTCTTGTAGTGAATTAAAATTTTAAGCACACAAGTAGGGGAGCAAGCTCATAAACTTGATTGGCGCATTTGAATGTACATTTCATATGTTTGCTTACATAGCATAAGTTTTTAAATTAATATTCCATGCTTGTGTGGTGGATGCTAGTTGTAGGTTTGATTGATGAAATGAAAAATTAGCATGCATAGGTTAGACTTGAGTTTATTTTAACTAGACCATTGCTTCTAATGTTGATCTCACGGGGTATTCTAGTTTTTATGGATGTCTAGTTACCAATGGTGCTAAGGATGGTATATTTGGTGCACTCTGATTGGTATCACGCTTCAAAGGTTCATCTCTTATACCTTAGCATCATTTAGTAGACATTACTCTTCCACAACACAAATCCATGCATATGTGCAAGCTTCAATCCAAACTCTTAGCACATATGTAGGGGGAGCTCATGCTATCAATTGGGATTCATGAAACTTGTCCATATCCTTTTACACATGATAAATATGCTTGGGTAAGCAACATGTATTCAATTAAATTTCAATTCATATCTTTGTGAAAGGGTTATCATCAATTACCAAAAATGGGGAGATTGAAAGCTCTAGTTTGGTTTTGGTGAATTGATGAAACCCTAAGTGCTAACCTAGTTTATCAAAGTGATCATGAGATAGGTAGCACATTCCAAGTGGTGAAGCAAATGGTGAAGATCGTTATGATGGTGTGGACATGATGATCAAGTGCTTAGACTTGAAAAAGAAGAAAGAGAAAACAAAAAGCTCAAGGCAAAGGTGAAACTTAATAGGAGCTTTTTGGTTTGGTGATCGAGACACTTAGCGAGTGTGATCACATTTAGGATAGATGGTCGTACTATTAAGAGGGGACCTCTTATCGAACAACTCGATCATCTAGTACCACTAGGTGTTGAAATACTTGCTTTGCATTTTAAGCCTAGTGCACATTCGGTGAGAAGTGATTAACCTTTGAAAAAATATTTATGAAAATGCTAACACACTTGCACGTGATGGTGAAGCACTTGGAGTGTTAGCACATTTGCAAAGGTGTTGAGAAATGTGAAGAAAAGGAGGCAAAACTCGGCTTGGGGTGCTGCCACGGGGGCACCGCCACCCCTAGGGTGGTGCCCACCTAGACATGGCCGAGACTCAGGAGTGAAGCGGGCACCAGTGCGTTCGATGTGCACCGCCCAATCATCATCGTGAGGAAGGCGGTGCCACCGCCATTTTCTTCTAGAGACTGGTGAAATGCGGTTGGTCACCGCCTCGGGCACTGCCGCCCTAAGGGCGGTGCACCGCCATAAAAATACAGAGAAGGGGTATTCGGGCAGATGGCCGGGTGGTCACCGTCACCCTAGGGGTGGTGCCACTGCCACCCTGTCTGGTGCTCGAATGGCTAGTTTTTAGCCATAAAAAAGTGACCATTGGGAGGGGCACCACCATGTCCGGTACCAAGCACCACCGTATCCAGTGCCCTCGCAGAAAACTGCTCCAAAGGGGTAACGACTCTATTTGCTTGTGGGCTTATAAATAGAGGTAGTGGCCGGCCTTGTCCACTCTCTTGGCACTTCTAATAGCTGCATACACCCTTTGAGAGCTGATCACACCACTCCACTCACTTGCATACTTGATTTCATCATCTTGAGTGAGATTAGAGAGCCTCTAGTGCACTACTTAGTGTTCTAGCATCATGTGGCACTAGTTGGGCGATTTGGGCTAGTGGAGTTCTTGTTACTCTTAGTGTTTGCCGACACCTAGTCGGCCCGATGATTGGTGGATCATTGAGCGGCTATTGGTGATTGTTGTCGGCTCCGATCGTCGACATTGTGATGGGTTCTTGTGCCTTTCCCATGGGAGATCACAAAAGGAAACTCTAGTGGATTGCGCGTGGCTTGTGTGATTCTCATCTTGTGTTGGTTGTGCGGCACCCTATTGAGGGTTTGGCGTGTGATGCCAATTAGCGCATGAACCTCTAAATAAGTGAATTGCCACAACGAGGACTAGCTTTCCGGTAAGTAAATGAACCTCGATAAAACATTATTGTGTCATCATTTGATTCCAAGGTAATTGGTCTTCATTCTTATGATTAATTGGCTCCTTTGATGATTGGCTCATTCCTCTACACGATGGTATAACACTCCATCCTTTCCGTGCATTTACATTTTTTAGTATAGCTTGGCCCGTTAGTGTAGCTAGTTTTTAGGGCAAGCAAGAGTCGTGTCTAGTGGTTATGAGGCTCTTTAGTTAGTCTTTGAGAGCTCACTAATTTAGTGTAGTGACATAGCCTTTGAGTGATTATAGACAATAGCAACTAGAATTGTGGTAGGTGGCTTACATTCTTAGTAGGCTAGCGCAACATTTGCTTCACCTCATATTTGTCTAACCGCTTTGTATAGTATTGTTGTAGAAAATTTTGTAGGCTATTCACCCCCTCTAGCCATTAGGACCTTTCAATAGGCATGTTGTAAGAAATAATGTTCTTTTGCTTGTGTAGGCTTGATAGTTTAATGACAAAACTTAGCATGTATGCTATGAATATGATCCATCTTATCAGGGTACTTAAGCACCTAATATGGGTTTTTCAAATCGTTTAGACTTGGTAATCTTTCAAGTAAGATTGTAGTCTGCTTAGGCTGTAAATTTATCTTCTCGAGTCCTTTAGAAAGGCACGGAAGACTGAGTAGCCGAGTAAAAAGGTGATCAATGTAGTCACTATGATTAAAATCATGTTGGACCCTTCGTTGATGTTAAGTGTTCGAAGTCACTTGTCCAAGGAACCCATGTAACGATTGTTTACTGTTAGGATCCTGTCCCATAGCAAATGAATTAAGTTACTTGCTTCTGTGAATCACCCTACCCAGGATGACATGTAATAATTAAACTAAATGTCGGTAATTGGCTTCTAGACAAGGAGATGTAAGCCATCCGGGTAGGAGGCATATCTCGTGTAACATATCTTAGTACTCGGTATACAAAACAAGAATTGTGTGTCGAGTGAATTGGTCATATTGAGAGATGTGTAGCCACGCAAGTAGTCAACTGTATATCTTGTAACAAAAACTTCAACAAAGAAAAACAACTAAAAAGTTGTGTAAAAAGTAAAAAGACAGATTTATCTAGCAAAGAACGTTGATTCTGTATTAATAAAGAATCTTAAGTACAAACGCTAGAACACTAAATTTACTTAGACAAGAAGACTACTCAATAATATTAAGCATAAAATCTCCGTAGTTGGTCGATATTCTAGTAGTTAGGCATGGGATCGCCGTCCTCTATGATTAACTTGAAGGAACCTGGCCGAGTAACTTTGGAGATGATGAAGGGGCCTTCCTAGGGGCTAAGTAGCTTGTGGCATCCTGAGGTATTCTAGATACATTTGAGAACTAGATCTCTAACTTGAAAGGTACGAGGGCGCACGTTCTTGTCATAGTGACATCATAGGCCTTGCAGGTACCTGGTAGACTGGAAGAGTACTTTAAGCTTAATTTCTTCAGCACTATCAATTTCTAGCCGCTGGATTTCATCTGCTTTGCCTTCATTGTATTGTTCAACCCTAGGAGAGTGAAGCGACCTAATTTCCATGAAGGAAAATCCACAGAGTCGAAGTGTAATAAGACCGTTGTAGATCATATTACCCAAATTCCAGTCGAATATCACATCCATACAACGTAATATTAGAGTACACATAGTGCGGAATTACATAAATTATTACATCGCCGCATTGGCGGAATCAAAAGTAGCATTCATTCAGAATAGCTTGAAGATAAGATCGCCAAACTCGAGCGTAGGAACGAACCCCTCAATCGTCAAACTCTATAGAGCTATACTCCTCAGCAAAACCTATGTGCCAAAATTTATCAGTACGATTTGTAATGGCCACTCCCACCCTATGAGCATTGCTTTGTGGAAATTGGATGCAAGTTGGATATAATCAAAAGGAACCTATAAGGCTGGGGTTTCCTATGTTTTAGCATATCAAGTATATAATAGTATAGTCAAGTTTTAACACCATTCCCACACACATTCCACCCCATTCCTGTCCAGAGCTAGGTTTCGATCCTGGGATCGATATACCACCATCTCCATATCATCACCATACCATCGCTCAGTCGACAGGCCAACTCCCTCTCGGCACTGTCTCATGGCCCGTAGACCCTAGCTACGTCCAACACTCTCTCACGGGGGAAGAAGAGAAGGACTCATCTCTCTATCTAGTTTAAGCGAAACCTAGAAAAGGTCCATAGCCAACAAGTCGGTATATGTATCGATCGATCAACCATACACTCTGCAGAGGTTTTACATAACCACAAGATCCACCTTCCTCGCTGACCGTCATCAACTGGGCTGATTCTGGCCGCTTGCTAGCCTAGGATAATGCCACTCTACCATTCAGCCCTGGTACACCTCAAGTCTAGTCTGGGGTGGCTAAAACTATGAGTCATGAGCCGGGTCCACAAGGTCTCCATGAAGTCTCGGAAGGGTGTGGGGGAAATCCTCCACGCCCCATACCTCGTTACATTGTCTGCTATCAACCTAGCAGTAGTGGCAATATCATACCAAGTAGTCCGGCCGTCCCGCACCATATAGGGCGAGTGGTATGTAAGGCTTCCTGGTGAATCTGAGTACTAGTAAGTCCTTAGGGGTGACCAAGCCAGAATGTCTTCATCAGGGTTTCCATTTACCATGCCACAACAGCACCTCCACCCCGGGCTCCTCCCATCACAGGTTCACACCTAGGGCCACCTCATATACCATTTACCCACCATAGGTATCCATTCTAGGGGTGCCCATGTAGAACCTCACGGCAAGACTTGCCCCAGGCTTGTCGTATATTCCAACTTGGTTGACACAACCCTCACCCTCCACGCACCCAAGTCACACATGCAGCACTCTCCCCATAGTCCAGATAACTCCAATTTCCACCACGCATCAGTGTAGTACAAGCGTAGTGGAAGTAATAAGCAATGAAATATAGCAGCAAGCATGTGTCTAGCCTAATAGCAGGGTGAGCAGGGGTAAGGTTGCGTCAAGGTAAAGGCCATCAAGTAAGTATACTACCATGCAAGTCCTATCATAGTGTGAATATAACAATAAAGTAAAGCAATAGCAGCTCTATTTTAGCCATGCGTAATAGGTGCTACAAGATTGGGTGGGATGTGGCACCTTCAGTGAAGTCATCTCCATACTCCTCACGGTACTCTTGGTCCTCGTCCGTCTGGTTCTTCTCCGAGTCTACAAACGATCGCATTATAGTCGCGTTAGCGACGTTTATAGAATAGCACAAAAAGCAATGAAAATTCAAAAGATCCAAATGCACTCAATCATGGGTTCATTGTGTAGAGCTTGATTTTAGATGAATTTTGGTCCTGGTCTTGTATTTTTCTAATTTCGTATGAATTAGTTATGAATTTCCGAAGTTTCAATCACTTCTGAAAATGGGAAAAAGGCTGAATTAATATCGTGCTGACACGTGTCACGCTCCTGTTGGTCCACGTGGTATGCTGACATTAGTATGACGTTAGCATGACATCATCATTTCGGTTCTGGTACTGACAGGTGGGGTCCTGCTGATGTCATCATGACATCATCTACATCATCAGCTACTGACAGGTGGGACCAGGGGCTCTTGGGTCACTAACATGTGGGTCTGGTCTAGGTCAACGTCAAGTCAATGGGCGAGTCAATGGTCAATGGATCACAGTCACTGACAGGTGGCCCCGGTCAATGGTCAGTGTTGACCAGTCAATGGCCAATACAGGCCGGGCCTCGACTGGGCTGGTTGGACCTAGATTTGGGCCAGGCTTGGCCCACCATGTGGTGTGTCCTGGTGCGGCCACATCATCTTACTAGGCCACTAATGGGCCATGATCCATGGGCATAGGTGAGGTGCGGTTCGAGATGAACCCGCCTGCATTGGTCCATAGATCGTAGAGCCGGTCTATGAAGGACTTGGTCCACTTTCTCCTTCAGGGTTTGGTTCACGTGCATGATGTGGTCATGGTCGAAGCTCGGTGGAGCTGCTCGGGATGTGGTCGACAAGGTCGTGGTCGGTGCTTGGTGGAGCTGCTCGGGATGTGGTCGTGGTTGGTGCTCGGCGGAGCTGCTCGGGACGTGGTCGACGTGGTCGTGGTCGGTGCTCGGCGGAGCTGCTCAGGACGTGGTCGTGGTCGGTGCTCGGTAGAGCTGCTCGGGACGTGTGGCCGGCGAGGGGAAAATCCCCTGCTTCTTCCCCGGTGTGCTCCCGCCAGTGGTGAGCTCCCCGGTGAGCCTCACCCGCGGCACTGGTGTTCAATTAAGGTAGGCAAAAGCGTTGCTAAGCCTCGGCGAGTGCAGTGGTGGGGTCAGGGCGATGGCTAGGGCTTCCTAGGGCTCTAGCCATGGTGAACGGTGGCGTGGGTTCATCGGCGTGCATGGACAGGGCTACAGTGGTAGCGAGAGCCCAGTTGGAGGAGCGTGTGAGCTCCACGGTGCTTCTACGGCCATGGTGGGCGTGTTGAAGGAGCTCCTAGTGGCTTCGGCCATGGTGGTGGGGGCAAAACAGAGGCGGTGGCGCTCTGACGGGGTGTGGTGCGGCAACGTAGGGCTCTGGTGGGCTTCTTCCTTGGCTAAGGTGAGCACGGTGTGTCTCTCGTCATGGCGGAGCCAGTCAGGGTGTCAACGTTGCCTTTACCGCAACGTAGAAGACGCGGTGGTCTCGCCATGGTTGTGCTCTTGGCCATGGTGAGCGTGCCTGTGCATGTGCGCTCCTGCTTCGATGTACAACATCATGGCCAGGGTCCTCCTTTTGGCTAATGGCAGCGCGCACGGTGCGTCCTAGGTCTCGGCAAGCATGGCCATGGCGGTCTCCCTAGCTAACCAGTTGGGCTAGGTCGGAGCTCGAAGCTTCAGCAAGGTTTCGATCATGGTGGTGCATGTTCCATTTGGCTAGGGAGATGGTCTCAGCAAGATGGCTCACCATGGAGAGCTTGTAGGCGATGGTGGTGATGCGATGGTGAGGTGAGGCCATGATGAGGCGATGCAGTGCCGTGCTAAGCAGCTTACGTCGCTGTAGCTGATCAGGGCGGCGCTCCTAGCTCTGGCGAGGTCCTCCCCACAGCGGCTTCCTTCTCCTCCTTGCTTCTCCCTCCTCCCTCTCTCTTGGCTTCATGTTGTGAGGTGTTGTGCCACCAGCGGCGGTGGCAAACGGCTGAGGGTTAGGGCTCACAGACATTGGCTTTTATAGCCAAGCTCCAAGGGCTTTGATGGCGGACGGCGATCAGGCGGTGGTGATGCATGCGGCGCATCCGATGGCCCGCGTGCGGTAGCGTAAGCACGGTGCAAGGGGGAATAGGGTCATGCGATGTGCGTGACCCCAGGCCCGCGCCTGTCACGCTGGTCGGCCTCTGATCGCACAGGGAGAATGCATGGGCGTGGGGAAGAAGACGCTACTGTGCTGACGAGCGGGGTCAGGTCGTCAGGCGCTTGGCGCGATGTGGCTGCATGCGGTGTGTGATGGCTGATGAGCAGGCCCAGCTTGTCAGTGGCTGTGTGTGTGCGGGCGGCGATGCTGGGCTAGCTTCATGGGCTACGCGCGTGAAAGGGCAGGCGAGGCTGAGCTGCTGCCTCCCTCTTCTTTCCTATTTCCTTTTCTTTTTCTATTTCTTTTTGTATTATGTTACACTTCTTTCATGTATATAAATCAAAGTGGCATATTTCTCCTTTGGTATAATGTCCCATGTTAGTACATTTCTTTATAAACAAATATTTGTTAGCTTTTATTAATCAACACATAAACCCAAATAAAATCCAAATCACCATGTTGAATATAATGCAACTTGATGTATGCTATGTGGTAAAATAAATTCAAGGTGATGAGGTGAGATACTTGTGCAAGTCATGTAGGTTTAGTTAGATTATGACTAATGCAACACTTAGGGTTAACTCCTACAAATGTCACTCATCATCACATGGGGTTTTGAAGAAAAATTTTGTAGTTGGGATTTTTGGTGTGTGGATTTTTGGGTTGTTACAGAGAGTTCCATATCAAATCTGCTGGTAAGATGGCCTCTGAGCCATAAACTAGGAAAAAGGGAGAGTACACTGTCGCTCTGCTTTGCTGGGTGCGAAACCTCCAAACCACCTTGGGTAACTCGTATATCCACTTGCCGTCGTAGTCTTTAAGCTTGTCGAATAGCATGGGCTTTAGTCCAGCCAGAAGTAGCCCCTTGGCCTACTCAACTTGATCGTTTGCTTGAGGGTGAGCTACGGAAGCATAGTCGATGTTGATGCTACAATCTTGAGCCCAACTTCTGAACTCGATAGTTGTAAAGGGTGAGCCAAGATCTATAATGATCTAATTGGGCATACTGAACTGGTACATAATGTCTTGCATGAACTCGACTGCCTTTGTAGAATTGAACTTAATGAGTGGCTTGTACTCTATCCACTTGGTAAACTTATCAATAACCACGTAGATGTCCTTGAAACCACCCGGTGCTTGTTTGAGGGGTCCAACTATGTCGAGCCCCTAGCATGAAAAAGGCCATGATGGAGGGATGTAGATATGGTTGTGAGCTAGGACATGGGCTTGTTTGGATAAGAACTGACAGCCCTTGTAGTGTCGCACTAGATCTTCTACGTCTTTGAATGTTGTAGGCCAATAGTACCTAGATCTGAAAGCCTTGCCGACTAAAGTCCTAGAGGATGCGTGATTACCACAACACCTGGGGTGGATTTCATCCAAGATCTGCTGCCCTTCTTCAGGTGTAATTCATTTGAGGAGAACACCAGATGATGCGCCTCATCGATAGAGCCTATCTCTGACTAAGACGTAATTGTTACTTCTGTGCATGATCTGCTCTGCTTCTACCTTATTGTCGAGCAATTTGTGATCTCGAATGTAATCAATAAATACTTACGTCCATGCCAGGTTGACCACTAGTACCTGGACATTAGGAGTCAGAGTACTGGTGGGTGTGGAGGCCTCTTGCTTGATTGAAGGGACTTGGAGTTCCTATACAAACACATCAGGGGGTACCTGGGCTCTGTCTGATCCCAATTTGGCCAAAACATCAGCTGCAACATTGAGATCTCACATAACATGGAGGATTTCTAGACCTTGGAAGTGTTTCTTAAGTTTACAAACTTCTATACAGTAAGCATCCATGGTTTCATTGGTGTAGTCCTAATCCTTGTTAACCTAGTTGATGACCATCGAGGAGTCGCCATAGACTAGTAAACGCTTGATTCCAAGTGAGACTGCTACTCGGAGGCCATGAAGGAGGGCCTTGTACTCAGCTTCATTGTTGGTAATAGGACAAAGTATTTGTAGGATATATTTAAGCTGCTTTCCATCTAGAGATATGAAGAGAATGCCAGCGCCTGCACCTCCTAGCTTGAGGGAACCATTGAAATACATCTTCTAATGATCGAGGATAACTGTTGGAGTGGGCTGCTGAGCTTCGGTCCACTCAGCTATGAAATTAGCCAAGACTTGAGATTTGATAGCCTTGCAGACGACGAACTCAATGTTCTGAGCTCTGAGTTCAATTGACCACTTGGATATGCGTCATGTTGCATCCTGATTGCGTAAGACGTCACCAAGTGGGAAGTCGAATACCACTGTTACCTTATGTTCATCAAAGTAGTGGCATAGCTTGCGTGAAGTGATTAAGAGGGCATAGAGGAGCTTTTGCACATGTGGGTACTTGCCCTTGGATTCTTATAGCACCTCACTAATATAATAAATGGGTCATTGTACCTTATATATGTGCCCTTCTTTAGCTCGCTCCATGACTATTGTCATGCTGACTACCATAGTAGTAGCTACAATGTAAAGTAGGAGTGGTTCATGCTTCTTGGGTGAAGTAAGTATTGGAGAGGTGGACAAGTACTCTTTGAGCTTCTGGAAGGCTTCGTCAGCTTCGGTTGTCCACTCAAATTTACCTATCTTTTTCAACAACTTAAAGAAGAGCAGACCTTTCTCCTCGAGTCATGAGACAAAACAATTGATGGCTGCCATGCACCTTGTCAGTTTCTGACCATCTTTGATGCAGTGAGGTTGAGTCATCTGAGTGATTGCTCAAATCTATTTTGAGCTAGCTTCGATACCCTAATGGCTCATGAGGAAACCCAATAGCTATCTAGAAGGAACTCCAAACACACACTTGGTTGGGTTAAGCTTGCACTTGTACTCACAAAGATTGTCAAAGGTTTGCTTTAGGTCTATGATCAGAGTAGAGGGATCCTTAGTCTTGACAACAACATCATCCACGTAGGCTTCTACATTATGACCGATCTATTCGCTTAGGCACGCCTAGATAGCCCGCTGATAGGTTGCCCTGGTGTTTTTTAACCCAAAGGACATGGTCATGTATTAGTAGGCACCAAACAGAGTGATGAAGGATGCCTTGCTCTGATCTTCTTTATGAAGGGCAATCTGATGGTATCAGGAGTAGCAATCAAGGAAGGATAAAAGGGCTAACCTGGCCATGGAGTCTATGATCTGATTAATGCAAGGTAAGCCAAAGGAATCCTTTGGGCAGTGCTTGTTGAGATCAATGTAGTCAACGCACATGCACCACTCTTTCAAGTTCTTCTAGACGAGTACTAGATTGGCTAGCCAGTTAGGGTGAAGAATTTTCCTAACGAACCCGGCTGCCAATAGCTTGGTGATTTCCTTCTTGATTGTCGCTTTCTTATCAGGTGAGAACCGTCGTAGACATTGCTTAACCGGCTTTGAGCTAGGATTTAAATCCAATTTGTGCTCAGCCAACTCTCTCAGAACACCCTTCATATCACCTAGTTTTTATACAAAGATATCCTTGTTTTCCCAGAGAAAGTTGGTGAGCATGAGTTTGTATTCTTTAGAGAGATCGGCACTAATGATAGCCGTCTTAGAGGGATCACCAGTACCTAGGTTAATCTCAATGGTATCTATCATAAAGGGTGGGGCAATGATTCCCGCCTTCTTAGTCAGAATCTTCATATCTTCTGGCTTAGTCTACTGTGCAATGTTGGCAATCTCCTATGCTTCATAGGCTTGCTACGTTCTGTCTGTGATCTAGATGGCTTCCGTGTCATAGTCATATGAGCGCTTGAGGTCACCTCGAAATGAGAGTATGCCATTGGGACTCGGCATCTTGAGCAAGAGGTATGGGTAATGAGGTACGGCCATAAACATGGCCAAAGAAGGTCGACCAAAGATAGCATGGTGTGATGATTTGAAGTCAGCTACCTCAAACTAGATGAACTCTATTTAGAAATTGTTTGGGTTGCCAAATGTTACCAGGAGCGTGATCCATTCGAGTGGCATAACTGCCTTGTTGGGTACTATCCCATAGAAAGAGATGTCAGTGGGAGGGAGTAGGCTGGTAAAATCCAAGACTATCTTCCTTAGCATATCTACAAATATTATGTTCAATCCTGTGTCACCATCGATCAGGACCTTGGGGACTATCATGCCGGCTATTGTCGGACCTAAGATGAGCGGATAGTGGCTGGCATTAGTCATGCTAGTCCATTGATCTTTCCTAGAAAACTGGATCGGGTACTCTGACCAATTAAGGTACTTTGGTATTGAAGGTTCTCCTGCCATGATGTCATGAAGAGCCAACTTACTAGAGCACTTGTTTGATGAAGTCAGTAACACTGCAAAGATTACTATGATTTGGCCCTTGGACTGTTGAAGCTAGGGTCATCGTTATTGTCTCCATCTTTGTTGTTGTCAGCTTTACCCTTGCCTTTGTTGCTTTTGGCATAGAAACCTAGTTCTTAGAGTTGTCTGTACTTGGCCACCGTGTGCTTGAAGTTCTTGTGGAAAGAGCAGGGTAAATTCTTGAGGTCTTTGAACTTCTTGTTATTCTTGTTAGACTTCTTAGACCTATCCATGGAAGCAAGGGTGTTGTCGGGCCTCTCTTTCTGGCGGATTGTCCACCCTGATTGCTTCTAAGGTCGTAACCTTTGTCTTGTGGGCCATGTGGGAATCGTTCACGAGTATGTTCTTCAGATGCAATCATCTTCTGTACTGTACGCTTGAATTCTTCGGTGGTCTCTGGATTATCATCATAGAACTTTTCAAACTGCCACTTGTATTTGATCCCATTGGCGAAGTGATCTATCACCTCTCTGTCTATGATATCAAAGACTTAGGCTCGTATTTCAACAAAGCGGTGATAATATTGTTGGAAGGATTCATCTAGTTTTTGTTTGCAATTTCTAAGCTCATTCTGAGTACTTAGGTGGGTGAGGACACTGCAAAAATTTTCACAGAATTTGCGCTGAAGCTATCCCCATGTATCAATGGAGAGGGCTCATAGTCTATCAAACCAGGCAAGAGGCACAGTGTCGAGTGCCATGGAAAAATATAATACTTTGATGTCATCATTGCCGCCTGCCAACTCGATGGACTAAGAGTAGATGCGCAACCATTGGTTAGGTTATGTCTTCCTATCGTACTTGGTATGGTTGGATGGCTTAAACTTGTAGGGAAGCCAGACAAAGAGTAGCCTGCTAGAGAAAAATAGGAACCTATCTGGCAAGATACCAGCCTCTCTGTACTTGGACAAGCCTCTGCCTTCCCCATTGCTATACTAGGGCCCATGATAGGCCAACTACGCGGCACCCTAATTCCTGTTTTGGTTACCCTATGGCCCTAGATAGGAGTGGATTGGTAATCACTATTCTCCTCCTTAGTTACCCTATGGTCTAAGATGAGAGTGGGTTGGTTCCCGCGCCTTTGGTCCTCAGGAAGGGTTAGCTTGAGATGTCGCTTTTGCATCCTGCATCTGAAGGGCTGTTGATTCCAAAATGACTTTGAGTCGTTGTTGATCTAGAGTAGGGTTTTCTATGGCCACCATCTCTTCTACCAGGGCATAGACATTGCCATAGGGCCTAGTAATGACCCTATGGCTAGCTACTTCCATGAACTTAGGCTCAAGGTTGCGTGATGTGGAGGCTCTGATGGCATCATGGTCTTGGTGCTGTTGTTCTGCTTCTTCATCTCATAGACGTTGTTCATATGCTGCCTCTACAGCCAAGCATCATTGTTTAATGTCTCAACAAGTTGATTGATACCACTGCCACTCCTCCTTGTGGTGTTGGGCGTGGTTGCATCGAGCCTGTCGAGCTCTGTTCTTCCTTTCCCTAGCTATCTTCTGCCCATTTGTCTCTCTGTTAGGTGGCGCAGTATCCGGGGAGATGTCGGACAAGGTGGATATCTGGTGGGTTAGGCATAGGGATCTAAGGTGGTTGCCTAGCCATGAAGACTTCTCTAGAGTGCCTCATGGCTGGGTGAGTTCTAGATTCTGCAGTCATCGCCATGTTTAAGATCTCTATAGAATTGTGACCGTTGTTGTCCGCTGGAAGAGTGTTGTCGTCCTGATAAGGCAAGAGCTCCACCATGCTGACTAGACGAGATGGATCTATTAAAGAAGTGTTGGGTCGAGCACCCAACCAATGCATGATGCCTCCTTCGAGTGTGATGGATAGAACCAATCCTTTCTAGGCACCCGTGAGAGGGATCTCTTGCTCAGACTGCACAAGGTAGCTGATCGTATCTTGATAGATTAAAGCCAAATTCTTGAGTTTGAGTGGAAAATGAACTAGGTCTTCGAGTTGTACTTCAGATGGGATCTCCAACCCAGACAAAGATGACAGGTCCAAGCGGGAGTCATGGATGATGGTGACTCCTCTATTTGAGTTGAATCAGAAATTGAGAGGTGCGAAAACTTCTCGACGAGTTGATCTAGTGTGATCATCGAGACATCTAGTGAAGCTTGAGGCATCGAGTCTCCATGAGACAACTTTGGAGCTTTCCATTGTCGTTTGCCTTGCAGATCTAGGAGCCAAACATCAAGGGGGTTCCCGTCGAGAAAATCATGTCATCGAGGTCCATCGAGCTCTCGACCGCAAAGTCACTGAAAGCCCCTACCTAGCACGCCAGCTGTCAATATTTGATGACCAGCAACATGTCATGGGGTTACCCTAGACGATGTTTGAAGGGCTTCGGCATACACAAAACTTGACTATAAACGCAAAGAGACAAACAATTTATACTGGCTCAGGCCCTCTTATCGAGTAATAGCATTTACGTCCAGTCGGTGTGTAGCCTTTTGTGTTGGATTAATTGTATGATTGTTAGGGTTATAAGGGGGTGCGCTATACCTCTCTTTATATCAGGGAGATGGTAAGGGCATGTATCCAGTCCAAGTCAGTTACAAGAGAAGAGTCCTAGTCATATTACAAAATCTAGCTTTTACGGTAAATCAACTAAGTTGATATGGAATAGCTTGAAGTCCATGCCACCTTGTCTCGCATCCTTCAACAGATCATGGGCCATCCTAGGGCCCATCCGAGTAATACTCCTATGGGGAACCCCTAGGACCCTAGTCCATCAGGGGCATGACCGGACTCATTGACTGGACGCACCCCAATGTCTGGTCAGCCCTAGCCATCCACGTGTCAGCGCTTTGAACTATGTCCATCAGATCTCAATGGTCATCTAACAATCATTTGCATAGTTAAAGAATGACCGGACATGACGCTAGACTAAGTGGACTCACAACACATGGCGTCTGGTCTAGTCTAGAAACCACACAGAGAGGTTTTTCTTAGATTGGATGCGTTAGGTCAAGGGTGACCTAACGTGCCCCAGCATCTGGTCCTCACTGCCTCACTTGCTGAGTCACCGACCTGACTACATCACCATTCGTCACTCGAGACTGGACGTAGTCCCTGTGTGTCAAGTCATGCCGCTGCTAGGCAGCGTCTAATCATGCTTCGAGGGCCTCCTTTTCTATGTTGTGAAGACCTGACGCTGCCGTGAGTCAGGCCTAGCGTCTGGTCCTTGCTTGGCCTTCTCGGCCACGAGCAGTGCATTGATCGGATGGGCTAGGCTAGAGTTCGGTCACTGCGCAAGCAGAGTCCGGTCACTACCTTTCACCTCCTTTTCTTTTTCTAACTTCTCAACCGCTTCATCCTTGCTTTCAAGTTGCTAACCATAGTGTGTACAACTCATGTGCTCGTGTGTTAGCATTTTTCAAAGCATTTTACAAGGGTCAAAGGTTAGAACACTAGGTCTCTAAATGCATATGCAAGAATCATGTCACCTAGTGGCACTCAATAACCGCTTAGCCAAAGATTTCCCATCTTTGAAGTATGGCTATTGATCCTAAATCACTCACACCCTCTATGGTATCTTGAGTGCAAACCAAAAATGGCTCCTATGATTATACCTTTGCCATGAGCCCATTTTTGTTTTTCTCTTTCTTCTTTTCCAATGTGAAGCACTTGATCCATCTTTTTGTGGCCATCACCTTCACCAAGACCATCATCTAGCTCCACCACTTGGATTGGACTACCTTATCTAATTCACATACTTAGATCAAAGGTTTGTCCTAGTTTTCATCAATTATCCAAAACCAAACTAGGGCTTTCAATCTCCCCCTTTTTGGTAATTGATGACAACCTTTTCACAAAGATATTCAATAATTTTTTCTTGGATTCATGTTGCTTGCCCAAGCATTTTACCATGTGTAAAGAATATGGACAAGTTTCATAAACCCGAATTGGTAGCATTGGCTCCCCCTACATATGTGCTAAGAGTTTCGATATGAAAGCTTGCACATATGCATGGATTAGGAAGTGTGGAGAAGTAATGTCTACCAAATGATGCTAAGGTGTAAAGAATGGACCTTTGAAGCATGATATCAATTAGGGTTGCCAATAATACCATCCTTAGCACAATGATTTGCTCGATACCACTTGTAAAAATAAACACACTAGATACCTCATGAGATCAACATTATAAGCAAGGCTCTAGTACCACTTGAAAAGCATGTGAATATCTAGTTATCATCCTATGCATGCTAGTTTTCATTTCATCAAACATTTTTTACTATCTACCATACACCACACAAGCAAGGATATGAAATTAAAAAACTTGTGCCATGCAAGGAAACATATGTAATGCATATACAAATGCAACATACAAGTTTATGAGCTTGCTCCCCCTACTTGTGTGCTTCAAGTTTTAATTAATACCCTTCCATTACCATTTCATTTGTTTGCTCCCCGTATCTTACTATATTTGTGAATTACTTCTCCCCCACTGGCATCAAATACCACAAAAGGTGAGCTCAATTTTTAGATAGATTGGGGTGAAACCATGTTAGGTGAGGATCATTTTCTATATTTGGTTCAAGCTAGATCAATTGGAAAAGATATTTAACTCGGTTTGATACAAGGACAAGCTTCTTCACACCTCATTTTAAGGGTTAGCTTGACCATGTTGAGTTAAACAGTTATTGCTCATTTTCTAGATTAAACACTGGGTTCATAAGCCCACAAACAGGTCATATGCTACCACTAGATCATTTCAAAAATAGAAGCGATAGTGGGTACCATACAAGCATCAAATTTATTTTATTTTCATGAATGAGCATAAGACATGTGAGGAATGACTAGACGCACTAAGCAAGTCCTTAGCGATGTATGAATGACATGTAAATCAATTTTACCTTGCTTTGCTCGAAGGAGAGGCATGTCATATAATGGGAGTGCATCAACACATATTTGAGAAGTCAAGTATGTTCAATTTATTCCTTAGTTTACAAAACCTCTTCTCATCAAGTGGCTTGGTGAAAATATCTACAAGTTGATCATCGGTGCCCACACTCTCAATGCAAATGTCGCATTTTTGTTTGTGTTCTCTAATGAAATGATGGCAGACATCTATGTGCTTAGTTCTTGAATATTAAACTAGGTTGTTGATGAGCTTTACGGCACTCTCATTGTTACATAGCAATGGCACTTGTTTGAATTTGATTCTAAAGTCATTCAAAGTAGTTGTAAGGAAAGTGGACCCTAGGCCCATTTCCTTTGGATTTTGGTGTTTGATAACCAACACAACCAAATTGAACTAATGAATTTGCAAGTGATTGTTTTGTAGTTCAATAGGGTGCAAGACGTGACTTGGACAAAGGTGACATGATGATCCGATGATCAACACCTCAAGCAAGACCTTAGGAGCATAAGAGAAGACCCAAGATATCAAGCAAAGTCCAAGCATGAAGATAGGAACCAAGCCGCATGCAAGATCGTGAAGAAATAAGCTCACAGAAGAGACCGGATGTTGGACTGGATGCTGGAAGAAAGTGACTGGACGCTCCGATCAGTGGCTCAACAACAATAGGCATCAGCATCAGCAACTGGACGTGGAACAAGTGAATCGACCAGACACACCAATGGCACTGTTCATTAGTCCGGCAGCACACTCAGCAAGTGACCGGACGCTGGCGGCAAATCGACCGGACGCAGGACAACAGCGTCTGATTGAGTACAGAGAGGTTCTAGAGCGGCAAACTTGTGACTAGACCCTGGCAGCGTCCTATCAGTTGTTCACGGCTCCAACGGTCGGGATGACTGAATGCATCTGATCAGGACGACTCCAGCGTCCGGTCAGTAGCAGAAAAATAGGATTTTGTCCCCAACGGCTACTTTCTCAGTGGGGCTTATAAATACAACCCCCAACCGGCCAAATGGTGGGTGCGAAGCTAAGGAAACATACCAAGGGTGTTGATACACTATTTTAGTGATCTCCACTTGCATAGTGCTTAGTGTTTTATTAGGTGATTAGCGTAGGTGCTTTGCAAAGTGCTTAGGTTGATTAGACCACCTCTTATGCACTTGCTCTAGGTTTAGGCCTAGTGTTTAGTGAGGTTTGCATACCTCTTACCATTTGGTGCTTGCAAGCACCATTGTTGTATGTCGGAGGGGCTTATAGTCTTGTGAGATCACACCAACCGAGTTTATGGTGTGGCCGCCACCGTGTACCAAAGGGAACAAGGCCCACGGCATTTTAGCCAGAAGCTTGATAGTGAAGACGGCAGGAAGCATCCGGGAGAGGCTTGCCAGAAGGCACGTCGGAGACCCACTTGCATGTGGGGAAGGCCCGAGGCTATCCATGGAGTTACCTGACTGGGAGCTTGGCCCTTGCGAGGGATTCCTTGCAAGGGGCTCCAACGAGGACTAGGGGGAGGCTTGCGTGCTTCTCGATACCTCGGTAAAAATACTAGAGTCATCGATGAGAGTTTGCATATCTCTACCTTACTCTTTAGCTTCCACATTTACATTGATTGCATTACTTATTTTGCGGTAGAGATAGCAATACACTAGCAAAACCATAGTTGCACATTTAGATAGTTTATCTTTTGCATAGGTTTTGCTAGGGTTAGAAAAAGAGGCCATAGTTTAGGAGTTAGATTTTTAAGTTGCCTAATTCAACCCCCCCCCCCCCCTCTTAGGTGTCACGGTCCCCTATAGTAGCCTTCATCCAAAGTAATTGTGTACAACAACTACCGACCAAAATGTATTCCGCTTCAATAGTTGAAAGTGCTACACTATTTTGCTTCTTGGATGACCAAGACATAAGTGATCTTCACAATAATTGACATGTGCCTGATGTGCTCTTTCTCTCAACTTTGCATCCTATATAATCAGAGTTCGAATATCCAATCAACTCAAATCTTACTCCTTTGGGATATCACAATCCAACATTTTGTGTATGCTTCAAGTACCTCAATATTCTCTTGGTTGCCTTCAAATGATTTTCTCTTGGTGAGGCTTGAAATCTTGCACACATCCATACACTAAACATCACATCCGACCTTGATGCAGTCACATAGAGTAGGCTTCCAATCATAGACCGATACATCTTTTAATCCACCATGTTGCCACTAGCATCAATATCCAAGCTTTCATTTGTCCTCATTGGTATACTAATAGCTTTAACATCATCCATTTCAAACTTCTTGAGCATGTCTTTGATGTACTTGCCTTGACTTATAAATATTCCATTCTTCATTTGCTTGATTTGAAGACCAAGGAAGTAACTCAACTCTCCAATCATGGACATCTCAAATTCACTTGCCGTCATCTTTCCAAACTCCTCACAAAAATCTTGATTGGTTGATCCAAAGATAATGTCATCTACATAGATTTGCAACACAAACAAGTCATTGCCTATCTTTTTGGTGAAGAGAGTGGTGTCAACCTTGCCCATCTTAAATCCCTTAAAGAGTAGGAAATCCCTCAACCTCTCATACCATACTCTTGGTGCTTGCTTGAATCCATACAAAGCCATCTTCAACTTGTAGATAGGGTTGGGTTTCATTTCATCTTCAAAACCAGGTGGTTGTTCAACATAGACTAGCTCATTGATGTACCCATATGAGAAATGCACTCTTCACATCCATTTGGTACAACTTGATGTTGTGGGCACAAGCATAGGCTAACAAGATCCTAATTGCTTCTAATCTTGCAATCGGGGCATATGTTTCTCCAAAGTCAAGACCTTCAACTTATATGTAACCTTGAGCCACTAATCTTGCTTTGTTTCTTACAACTATCACATCTTGATCTTGCTTGTTCCGAAAGATCCATTTGGTTCCAATCACATTATGATCCTTAGGCCTCTCAACTAATTCACATACTTGATTTCTTGTGAAGTTGTTTAGCTCTTCATGCATCACTCAATCAACATCCTTTAAAGCTTCATCTATCTTCTTAGGTTCAATAGATAACACAAATGAGAAATACTCACAAAATAATGTCAATCTTGATCTTGTTTGCACACCTCTTGAAATATCACTAATTATAGAGTCCAAAGGATGATCTCTTGCAATATTGATTGGTTGGAGCACTTGGACTTGATTGCTTGCACTTGATTGGTCATTTGGTTGAGATGATGAACTAGCCACTTGTTGTTGATCTTGCACTTGAGCACCACTTGTACTAGCTTGATTTTGATCATGAGAACCATTAGCTTGCATATTTGAGTTAGAGAGCACTTGATTCTTGTCATCTTCAACATCAATCACCTCTCTAGGCCTTATATCACCAATATCCATCTTCTTCTTTGCATTGACCAATTGAGTGCCTCTCACATCATCTAGATTCTCATCTTCCTCTTAGGAACCATTTGTTTCATCAAATTCAATATCATGCACCTCCTCAAGAGTACCACTAGCCAAATTCCAAATTCTAAAAGGTTTGCTAGTAGTAGAGTAACCAAGAAAGAAGCTTTCATCGCATTTCTTCTCAAACTTGCTCAATCTAGTGCCTTTCTTCAATATATAGCATTTGCAACCAAAAACCCGAAAGTATGCAATATTGGGCTTTTTTCATTCAAGAAATCATATCGTGTCTTCTCCATCATTGGGTGATAATAGAGTCGGTTGCTATAGTAGCAAGCTGTATTGCTTGCTTCGGCCCAAAAATAATGACTAACATTGTACTCACTCAACATTGATCTTGCCATGTCAATCAAGGTTCTATTCTTTCTCTCAACTAGGCCATTTGATTATGGAGTGTACTTGGCCGAGAATTGATGTATAATTCTAAATTCATCACATTACTCATAAACTCTTGTGTTCTTGAACTCACTATTATTGTCACTTCTCACTTTCTTGATGGTTGTTTCAAACTCATCATGTATTCTCTTGATGAATGTCTTGAAGGATGCAAACACATCACCCTTATCAACAAGAAAGAACACCCACGTATATCTAGTGAAATCATCCACTACCCCAAATCTATATTTGTTTCCACCAATGCTAGTGTATGTGGTTGGTCCATGCTTAATCAATTTATTCAATTGTTTTATTCCAACATGACCAAGCCTTCTATGCCATAACCAACCCAGCTAGACTTAGTGAGCAAACATATTGACAATTGAGCTTCTCTAGCATTGAAATCAACCAAGTATAGATTCTCATATCTAAATCCTTTGAATATCAAGTTAGAGCCATCTACACTTATAATATCTACATAATCCACTCCAAATATGCACTTCAAATCAAAATCACACAATTGAGCTACTGACAATAGGTTGAAGTTCAAGTTCTCTACTAGTAGCACATTGAAAATGCTCGTCATTGGATATTGCAATCTTACCAAGCCCTTTGATCTTGTCTTTGCCATTATCACCAAATGTTATAATATCAACCCCATTGCTATCACTTGTGTTGATTGAATTAAACATTCTTGAATTATTGGTCATATGTTGTGTGCAACCACTATCAAGCACCCAATGCCTTCCTCTGGCTTTGTAATTGACCTACAAAAGAAGATCAATTCTTTTTAAGTACCCAAACTTGCTTGAGCCCTTGAAAGTTATTTACTAAGCTCTTTGGCACCTAAATGGCTTTTATCTTTGTGTCCACAATTGGTGCACCAATGAACTTAGCCTTCACACCATTGGCACCCTTGGTAAGCAAATAACAAGAATCAAACTTAATTGAGGATACATTAGCATTCTTGCTCTTGTTTTTGTAATCTTGCTCTATATGCCCAACTTGCTTGCATCTATTGTAAAACTGACCATTGCCCTTCTCAAAACTAGTCTTGTGAGTGACAAAGGCCACCTTGCCTTTCTAGGGGGTATAGCCTAATCTCTCTTTGTTGAGAGAAAATCTTTGGCTACCCAAGCACTTTAGCATGCGACCATCTCCACCATAGGCATTGCCTAAGGCACGAGTGAGCTCATTCACCTCCTTCTTGAGGGTCTCATTTTCCACCATTAGTGAGGCATCATAAGTGAAACCATCACTCAAAGGTGAAGTAGAAGTGAAAGTGCTACAAGAAGGGTTAGTGGGAGCAACAACAATGGGTTTGTAAAAAGATTCATCAAGAATATCATATGTTAGTCCCACATCACATGACACAATTACTTGCTCCTTCTTGGCTTCCCTGAGGAGAGAGGAGTGAGATTTTTCAAGCTTAGTGCGAGCTTTGCCAATCTCCTCATGGTCTTCCATTAGACTCTCATGAGAAGCATTGAGCTCATCAAAGGATTGCTCAAGAGATTTGACCTTCTTGCACAATTCTTTGCACTCCTTTCTCTTCATCTCAAAGCAAGTGTGGACTTGCTCCAACATGTCCATGAGCTCTTCCTTGGTGTACTCCTCATCATCATCACTCCTACAATCATCACTTTCACAATCAATATTATCACTCACATCATATTTTATCTTGGCAGGCTTTGTCATGAGGTAAGTCAATGGAGTGTCGAAGATGGAGGGCTTGTTATTGATGGCGATGCTTGCTAGTGCCTTCTTGAGAGACTTCTTGTCATCATCACTAGAATCATCATCATCCGATGAGCCATCACTATCCCATGTGACCACATAGCCTCCACCCTTCTTCTTATTCAATGTCATCTTCTTTTATTTCTTTTCCTTCTTCTCCTTCTTTTCCTTCTTCTCATCCTCATTATTGTCACTATTGTAGGGACAATTTGCTACAACATGATCCTTGCTTTTGCACTTATAGCATCTTCTCAAATAATTTTTGCTCTTGTTTTGTTGTCTCTTCTCTTACTTGCATCATAGCCCTTCTTCTTTATGAACTTGCCAAACTTGTGCACAAAGAGAGCCATGGCCTCATCATCAATGTCACTAGCATTTTCATCCTCACTTGATTCTTCTTTCTTGGATTTGCCCTTGTTCTTGGATGATGAGCTAGCCTTGAATGCTACACTCTTCTTCTTGTCTTCATCCTTCTTCTCATCTTGACCAACCCTTTCCCTTTCCACATGGTATGTCTCTTGTGTCAGAACATCACCTAGTACTTGGTTGGGGGTTAGTTGCTTCAATCAACCTCTAATGATGAACAATCTCAATGTCTCAAATCCTAGAGGTAAGCACATCAAGAACCGATAAGAGACATCATCATCATTGATCTTCTCACCCAATGCCTTCAAGTCATTCAAAATCACTTGGAGCCTATGGAACATCTCCAGAATACTCTCATCGTCCTTCATTTTGAAGCTTGTCAACTTGTCCTTGAGAATATATAGCTTGGCACTCTTGACCACCGGTGTCCCCTCATTGGTTCCTTCCAATATCTTCCATGCTTCACTAGCTCTTTCACAATCCTTGATTTGCTCAAACATCTTGGAATCAATGGCATTATAGATAGTGTTGAGAGCCATTGTATTACATTTCTTGTTTGCCTTGTCTTGGTTGGTGAGATTGGCGGGATCAATAATCACATAGTCACTCTTGGTCACATCCCACAATTGATCATTGATTGAACCAAGATACATCTTTATCTTTCTCTTTCAATAGTCATAGCATGGCACACAGATAAATCCACAAGCACATGGATACCGATGTAGCTTTCACCCGGAGGTATTCCAAGTATCATACTCATAGGAAAACATGTGAGATTAACTATGGTCTAACTTAACTAAGGGTAGCAACAAGGTTATGATAAATAGGGGCGTAGAGAGGATAACTAAAGTTCTCTAGTTCTGACTTGGGTAAGCTTATGTCTTCTACTATTCAACTAGGGACATTACTAGGGAAAGACACCAATAGATGATGCTTTCCTTCACAACCGCATCATACGTGCGCCTACAGACACGAGGTGGACTACAAAGAATCAACGAAGCTATATAGTACTAGCTATATAGAACTTATGTCACTCACACGATCTACCACCTTCTAGAATGTCGGGTGCATCCATGATTAACCTAAGTCTAGGCACCACGCTTACACTATGATTAATACTCTACTCCCCCTAGGAAGAGAATAAAGCACTCAAAAGAGAGTCGTAAACCTGAAGAACAATATAAACAAGATGCTTACTTGAATCAGAAGTTAATTACCCGAGAAATCTCAGACACAAGCTTAGATAGAACTTGAATCCGCTAAAGTACAAGCCGTAGAGAGAGCACCGATAGGCCGGCACCTCCTCCAAACTCTTCCCTCACTCTCTATCTCGCTATTATTTATAAGACTAGATCCTATGGTGGACTAATCTTTTTTTGATAGCTAGCTCTGATCCTAATGATATGAATTAGGGTTTCAGGATTGCTCCTGGGAGGGTGGTAGGGGCTGGTATATATAGGCCAGAGCGTCCAACATGAGCCCTTGGATCAAACCGACTTAAAGAACGGCGTAGATGTAACCTAGGAGGCGGTGGAGAACCAACATTACGACGCGGAGGCTGACAGGTGGGCCTAGGGGCTGCTCGGCCCCATATGGTAGCCCCTCAGGGTCTGCTTTGGTGATGGAGTCTTCTAGAGTCTTATCATGTTGATTACGCGGGGGAATTCCGTAATTTCTTTTGACAAATAGGCCCCCTTGACGATTTTCTAGATAAACCCTGCTGAAAACACATATTCATCAAAACTCATGAAATTTATTAGTTCAAACCAGTTTGGTGATGGAATTAAGTATAAATAGGTTATATTGATGGTTTATAATTGATATTAGTGACCATCAATAAGTTCCCCCAAGCTTAACTTTTGTGAGTCCCTGAGCAAAGCTAAACTCAGCAATGGATCAGGAGTAGCTATAATGTTTTCACGCCTCAAAAGTACACAGGTGTTTAATCAAAAATTCTCCTCTAGATTAGAATAAATTGATCTGACTTTTAAACTTACCCATATTACCTTCAACTATGGGGTGCTTAGCCTTTACTTGGATCTTGAGCAATTGAAAGATAGAATGATCAAGTCAAACACTATGTCTTTAGTTCTTTGTTCTACTATTGTTCTAGAGTTTTTATAAGTTTTTAAAATAAAACTCAGAGATTTTATTGTATGACACTCTCAAGTCTCTCAATATATGTGGTATTTGTGGATCCTCACCAAGGCAATAAAGATGTTATGCCTTTTTCTCTTCCTACAACTAAGGCTTATGTGGAGTTCATAGGTAGGAAGAAAGCTAGAGCATACTTGCAATGCATATATTGTAAAGTCAAACAATATATCCAAAGAGAGTTGAGTTATATAATCAAATCAAGATGTGCATGTGTGTGGATAAATGGTGTATATATTGGTGGCTAACCTAATTCTACTTTGCTCCTTGAAAACATATCTCTCTTTTGAAACTCGAAAATAATTTTGCAAGAGATCAGGGGCTATCTTATTTATCTCTTTTTTTCAGGCAGGCATCTAAGTACCCATTGTTTTAGATATCTCGAACACTTGTCCATTTTTTCTCAACTCTTTTTCTCTTTTTTATGAATAACTTTTGCATAGCCTCATGTCTCTTTTCTGCAATAAAACTTTGAGAGATAGCAACAAGAACTTGGAGCATTTATTTGGTGGATGAAAAACCTATCAAGCATGTTTTGTGTTCACTCCCACTGTAGGAGTAACACTTTTTTGGTGGATATAAATGGAAGGCATGTTTTGCGTACTCCCAGTATAGGAGTAGTGCATATATGTGGGTGGTGTGTATGTGATCTTGATTTTAAGAGCATGACAAATCTCTCATAAGGGTCAACAAAGCTTGACAAAACTCAATACAAAAGCAAGCAACATATATGTGGAGGTTTTCCTAGCCTAAATAACATGTATGGCTCTAGTGGGAATTCAAGCTTGGTCATACAGGAACTCATCATGTAGCATTTTTGTATTTTTCAAAAGACAAATCTCTAGAACTTTAGTGTCACTTGGAACAAGATAAATATCAGCTCAGACCTTCTCATATCATATCCGTCAATTACCTAGACTTAGATCAAGCATTCGCTACCCATGAGTTTCAAGTTCAGAGTAAATCCTTATATCAAAATAATCTTATCCAAAACTCGAGAGAATTCAAGGCTGAAAACTAGGTACTTAAAAAGAATTACAACAAAGCAACTATTCATCATTTCTATTTAAGAGATTATTCTGAGTCCTCTTTATTTTATTAAGCTCTTAAAAACAAATTAAAGGGAACTAGACACACCTTTTATTTTGTTTTCAATTCACTATTTTCTTAACTATTTAAAAGAAACTAAAACTAGAACAAAGGGAAAGCATACTTACATGGATACAAGAGAGTGCTTCTCCCCCAAGCTGGCTCTTTCGATGAGGGTTTGGTGTTTTAAGTCCTTTGAACTGGACTTCTCCTTGTGAAGTTCATTGATCAAGTACCTCGGTTCACTCTGAAGATGAAGATTCTTATGGTGGTGCCTCTAATGGTGATGTCACCTTTTTCCACCAACCCCGTCTTAGTTTTGAGTTTTGATTTTGGTTTAGCAGGTTCAAAACCTTGACTTGTAGAAATTAGGGAGTCGACTGTCTTCCCCCACACTTTGCTTGAAGTGTGTCCTACTCATAAAGACAAGGTAGAGATCAAGTGTATAGGCTCTGTTGGTGGGAAAACACCAACAGAACCAAAATTTTATTCATTCCGCTCTAACCTTAGGCACATTAAACAAGATAAAGTTGATGTTATGTGCTTTGTTCATTTATATCATGGGTGATAAGACCAAAAGATTATTTAAGTTCTTTTGGCAGAAAAGATTGAGTTGCTTAACCTCTGGAAGGATTGTCTATCTTTACATAATGTATCGAATTTTACATGATTATGACTATCATCTTCTAGAGATAGGATGTGCAATATTTTAGCTCATTTGGTTAAAACTATGAGATCAAGAAAGTGGTGCTAGGAACAAGCTTAAATAACTAAATATGTTGAGTTAATCAGATTGGATCAAGTAAATTTGTAACTCAAACATGTTTGTTTCTTATTTATTGCACACCAGAATCAAGGAAAAACTTTTTTAAGAAATGACCATTTACCTTTGGATGTTACCTTTGCCATTGGAGCATGATGACACCATGTGACGAAGGGTAGAAGACTCGTAATGGTCCTTCCCTTTTTGTTTGAAGTTTTCCTTGTTCAGCTAGCCTCACGGTTATGAGTTGTTCATGAGCTTCTTGTTTCCTATTTCACATATTTTCTTTCTCATTCTTTTGTTATGCCATCTTTCTGCTCTTCAAGATTTTGACACCTTGTTAGACTTTTTACCTCACTAATTGTTTTATGCTCGCAAAGGATTAGTGGACAACATATACCTGAAGGAATATACAATTTTGAAACATGGGTTGTTTGTCTAGAATTTTGTAATTTCCCTCTATGCTAATGAAAAGATAATTTTGGGGTTAATTTAGTATAGAGATCATGTTTTATACAAGCATGGCTCAAGGCAAAGATAACTTACAGCAAAAGACAAAGTGAATGAACTTTGGTACTTACAATTCTTTCATCCATATTGAATGAGGTATTTAGTTCTTACATCTATAATGAATGAGTTGTGTCTTGCTTCATCTCCGATTTGAATTCATCTCGTGACTTACCAATATTGAATTAAAAGTTTCCTGTATAGGGTTAGTCCAACAAAATATTCAGTATCTACTATAGCATATTCTTGGTTCAAAAATCAACCTAGACACCATGTCTAATTTGTTTTAGAAAGGCATTTTAACCTAAGCACCATGCTTAATTTAAAAGCCTTTGGAAGTACGATCATCACCGCTAAACTAAGCTCCGTGCTTAATGTAAAAGATGTATGAACATACTCCAAACCTTAAGCATACTATAGCAAACAAAGGTAGCATGAAAGCATTATAGAGATTTATTTAAATAGAGATGAAAGAGCGTGATTGTTATTTAGTAAATTGAGCATGGCTTAAAGGTAGAGACAACAAAGATGAATTAGCAACATGGCATAAGATTTTTCAGAGAAGTTCATCCCTCACACTTGAATTTTTCAAGGCAAAATCAAGTTTGGATGGATGTGATTCAATGTTGCATGATGGTTGGATAGACATACCTGGCGTTGTCATCCTTCATTCTTTTTGCTTCAAACCTAGAATGGTAAGTGACAAAACTACCTGAAGAAATATTTTCACAACTATATTTCTAGGCTTATTTCACAAGGGTATCATAGCAGAAGGTGAAAACTCATATTATCTCCTGAAAGTGCTTGTTTTAGGACAGAAACTCATCTTTGGAAAACCTTTGAATTAAAGTTGGTGAAGTGGTTTCCCCGCCAACATCAACCTTTGTGTACCTATCTTCAAGATTCATGCCAACGAAATTTGCAATATTTATGATAAATATATGCATCTACAACCACCCTTTCAAAAATTTTAGGAACAAAAAGTATAAGGGGTTGAAGACCTCGTGTGTGGTAATATTAGAGAGACCAATTGATTCAGGAAATTTCTCATGCAAGCATGGATTCAATGAGGTGTTCATGAAATAACTTCCATGCTCGTTGATGTTATCTTCCTTTTTAAGCTTTAAGGGTGTTTCTTCATGAATGTCTATAGGCAGAAACATTGTCTCCATCATTCCATGCCTATGACATTCATTGGACATTTTATTGTCCAAGATTTCCCATGGATTGGTTGCTCTCAGGTTGATCTCATCTAAGGCCTCCTCCAAACTTGGATAAATCGTGTTTATTGAAGAGATTAATTTAAGCTCACCGTTTGGATCTAAGCCAAGTTTGGATTCTACCCATAAGGCTTCATCCTTGTCCATCCATTCTTTAGCAATGGCATATAAGTTCTTAATATATTCTAGCCATTGTCGTTGCTCTTTTTTGTCATCCTTGTGGCCTTCATGATTCTTATGCTGTGGTTGTCTTAGTGGATTTCTAGGGTCATCATGAGACTTAGGAGAGAGAGCATAAGAGGGATCATTGGGGTCAAGAATGGGTTGAAAGATGGGTTCAAATGAGACATCTAATGTGGACATAGAAGGGAAGAGGATAGGAATGGCTTCTAGATGGCTCAGCTCACCTTCTATGGCATTACTTGAAATGCCATCCTTAAATTCTTCCTAATGTCCTATATGGGAATAAAGACACTTTCTAAGAGATCTCTTCTTGAGAGGATTTGAATTATATTCGCTCGAAGGTCTCATATGAAGATGAGAATTTAATGTTCTCCCAAAATCAACACCAAAGAGGTCATCCTTAATTTCAATAGGGATTTCCAAAGGTGGAATTCCTTCTTCTCTTGGAGAATTTTGAGGTATTGATGGTTTAGGATTGATAGCTAAATCTTGGGATTAGAGTGGTTGTGATTTGGCTATCAGGGAGATGATTCCTTCTCATCCTCGAGGAGTTTATTATGAATGCTAGTGTAGGGAATCTTTCCACTAATTCTATCAAGCATAGTCCTTGCTTCACTAGTAGACAAATGAAGGAAAGTTCCTCTAGAGGCTGCATCAAGGGATTCCATGGAATCCTTGCTAAGACCCATGTAAAAATATTTAAAAAGTACAGGGTTTTGAATGGCAAGGTCTAGGCCAGTGATGATGAGTTCATTAAAACAATCCCACAATGTACCAAGAGATTCTTCTTTTAGTTGTCTAAAATTTAGAACCTCTTTTCAAAGGCTAACCACTTTAGAGATGGGAAAGAAACGTAAATAGAATTTAGAACATAACGCTTTTCAATCTCCTTGCATACTTCCTATGGTTTGACTATACCATTGTTTAGCTCTTCCCATCAAAGAGAACAGAAACAACTTCCATATTAAAGTTTTGTCAGACATGCCAGTGATATGCAAGCATGCATAGGTCTGTTCAAACTCTTTTAGGTGAGTATGGGTTTTTGTTGCCTTCTCCCAAGAAGGATTTATCCTGAATCAATTTTATAAAACATGGGCGTAGCTCATAACCAGGTGTTGGGATGGGCTCTGAAGATTTTGGTGGCTCTAGGCTTGCGCTCGTGGGTTTAGCATATTAATAGATAGGAGTGGAATCCAAGCTAAATGAAAAAGTAAAAGAAAGAATAAAAGATAAAAGGTTAAGCTAGGATTGTAGTTAATTCAGCAACCGTTTGTCCAGCAACAACGTTAGAAAGCTTGTTGGTATATTTTAACGCACACAGATAAATCCACAAGCGCACGGATACCACTGTAGCTTTCACCCGGAGGTATTCCAAGTATCGTATCCATAGAAAAATGTGTGAGACTAACTATGGTCTAACTTAACTAAGGGTAGCAACAAGGTTAGGATAAATAGGAGCGTAGAGAGGATAACTAAAATTCTCTAGTTCTGGCTTGGGTAAGCTTATGTCTTCTACTATTCAACTAGGGAAATTACTAGGGAAAGACACCAATAGAGAATGTTTTCCTTCACAACCGCGTCCTATGAGCGTCTACAGACAAGAGGTGGACTACATAGAATCAACGAAGCTATATAGTACAGGCTATATAGAACTTATGTCACTCACACGATCTATCACCTTCCAAAATGCAAGGTGCATCCATGATTAACCTAAGTCTAAGTACCACGCTTACACTATGATTAATACTCTACTCTCCCTAGGAAGAGAATAAAGCACTCAATAGAGAGTCGTGAACGTGAAGAACAATATAAATAAGATGCTTACTGGAATTAGAAGTTGATTACTAGAGAAATCTTAGACGCAAGCTCAGATAGAACTTGAATCCACCAAGGTACAAGCTATAGAGAGAGCACCAATAGGCTGGCACCTCCTCTAAACTCTTCCCTCACTCTCTATCTCACTATTATTTATAAGACTAGATCCTATGGAGGACTAATCTTCTCTTGATAGCTGGCTCTGATCCTCATAATATGAATTAGGGTTTCAGGATCGTTCCTGGGAGGGTGGCAGGGGCTGGTATATATAGGCCAGAGCATCTAACATGAGCCCTTGGATCAAACCAACTTAAAGAATGACGTAGATGCAACCTAGGAGGCGGTAGAGAACCGACATTGCGATGCGGAGGCTGACAGGTGGGACTAGGGGCTGCTCGTCCCCACATGGTAGCCCCTCAGGGTCTGCTTCGGTGATTCGCCTTCTGGAGTCTTATAGAGTTTTATCACATTGATTACGCGGCGGAATTCTGTAATTTCCTTTGATGAATAGGCCCCCCTTAATGATTTTAATGATAAACCCTGCTAAAAACACATATTCACCAAAACTCATAGAATTTATTAGTTTAAACCCCTATACCTATGTTTAGTGATGGAATTAAGTATAAATACTGATTATGTTGACGGTTTATAATTGATATTAGTGACCGTCAACAGCCCCCACAAGGTTGAACACAACTTGAGCCATCTTTTGACACCAACGTTGTTAAGCTTTCAATCAAACAGTGACCACGGCTTCAATACCACTTGAAAGGTCCTAATATGGCTAGAGGGGGTAAATAGCCTATTAAAAACTCTACAAAATCACTAGAGCAATTTGTTAGTACGCTAAATGGTGAAATACAATTTTGCTCTAGCTCTATAAGGGTTGCAAGCTAGGTATCCAACAATTCTAGTTGCTATGATCACTAATTCACACATAAGTCTAGGTTGCTACTTGCTAAGCTAGTGAGCTCTCAAAGGCTAACTAAAGAGTGTCACTAACCAAACTAACAAGCTCTCACAACTAGCTATACTAAAGAGCTTGACACTAGGCAAGAATGTAAAGAAAGTGATACAAGAGAGAGTAGGGTGATTATACCGCCATGATAAGTGTGATGAACCAATCAATATGAATGCCAATCGATCACCGGGATAAATCCAATCATAAGATGACACACGATTTTTCTCCCAAGGTTCACGTGCTTGTCGGCACGCTAGTCCCCGTTGTGTCGACCAAAACTTGGTGGTTCGCCAGCTAATAGGTATCACACACCTAGCCAACACTTGGCAATGCAAGAACCTACCCACAAGTGAGGTAACTCAATGATACGAGCAATTTACTAGAGTTACCTTTCGGCTCTCCGACAGAGAAGGTACAAGACCCCTCACAAATCATCGGAAACGCCTCCTTTTCTGCGCCGTGAAGACCTGACGCTGCCACGAGTCAGGTTTGGCATCCGGTCCTTGCTCGGCCTTCTCAGCCACGAGCAGTGCATTGACCGGACACGCCAGGCCAGAGTCTGGTCACTGCGCAAGCAAAGTTCAATCACTGCCTTTCACCACCTTTTCTTTTTCAAACTTCTCAACTGCTTCACCCTTACTTTCAAGTTGCTAACCATAGTGTGTACAACTCATGTGCTCATGTGTTAGCATTTTTCAAAGCATTTTATAAGGGTCAAAGGTTAGCACACTAGGTCCCTAAATGCATATGCAAGAATCATGTCACCTAGTGGCACTCGATAACCGCTTAGCCAAGGATTTCCCCTCTTTATAGTACGGCTATCGATCCTAAATCACTCACACCCTCTATGGTGTCTTGAGTGCAAACCAAAAATGGCTTATATCATTATACCTTTGCCTTGAGCCCATTTTTGTTTTTCTCGTTCTTCTTTTCCAAATGTGAAGCACTTGATCCATCTTTTTGTGGCCATCACCTTCACCATGATCATCATCTAGATCCACTACTTGGATTGGACTACCTTATCTAATTCACATACTTAGATCAAAGGTTAGTCCTAGGTTTCATCAATTATTCAAAACCAAACTAGAACTTTCACTATCGCTGGTCGGATCGGCCACCAGAAGTCACACTGTCAGCAGAGAGACAGATGAAGAGAGATCGGGTTCGGTTGTGCTCGGCTGAGGGAGGAGAGAAAGAGGGAGAGGGAGAGGAAGAGAGATGGACCGCGGTAGATGGGCAGGTGGGTTCGGCCACAATTTACAGAGGCGGGCCTCATTAGAGGTCCGTCTCCGAAAATGGTCTACATTTTCAGAGGCAGACCTCTTAAAAGGCCCGCCTCCATAAATCAATTTTACTAGATGAGCAATCCTGACCGCCTCCATAAATAAAATGTTTGTCTCTGAAAATCCTCAGGTATTTTACGAGACGGTTGGATTTTGTGACTGCTTGCGTTATTGTTTGGGTAATGTCTTGCGAAATTATTTTTGTAGTAGTGGGTGTTACGCGTATGCAGCCCGTAACACGTGCGGAACTGGGCCATATAAGTAGTTTTTGGAATGGACGCGGGGTGTTACATGTGTTGTGGGTAAATAAATTTGAACTTAACCATGTTAGATTAGATACACGTACTAGCCTATCATTCCCTAATGCTCCCTCCATTCCAAATTACAAGATATTTTGGTATTTCTAGATACATAGATTTTGCTACGTATCTAGACATATACTTATGTCTAGATACATAGTAAAATCAATGCATTTAAAAAAGCAAAAACGTCTTATAATTTATAACAGAGGGAGTATGAAAGAGTGTAAGAGTTTTTCGTCCTTCATTGCTTACAACCATCGGTGGGATTCAAGAAGCCGTGCCAAACACATAGGAGTACTCAAATCGAGTGGTTATGGTTGAGTCTCTTTAAAACGTCGCGTAGTATGTGTAGTCTCATAGTATAAAATATGGTTCTTTGAAGATTAATCTTTTTGAAGTTTGATGAAACATGTATGTGAAAAAACTAATTATTTATGATTCGGTAATACTTCCTACATCCCACAGAGAATGGAGATTTTACTTTTCGAGAAGTCAAACAACCTTAAATTTAATAGGAAAATACATATAACAAATATCAATATTTATGATGTATACTAAATATCGTTAGATTAATTATGGAGTATATTTTCATAATAAAACTAATTGAAGACACAAATATCGATATTTTTCTATAAAAATAGTCAATCTTATAATTATTTGACCCTTTAGGACACGAGATTTCTATTCATTTTAGGGTGGAGCAATTAAATTTTATTAGATTAAATCTCTATAAGTAATATTTGGCTAATTAAAACGAGATGTGCATTTCCCAGAGTGAATACTATGCTCCTGCATTAGTACTAGGGGTGAAAATGGTACGGATATTTTTTCGATCGTATTTGAAACCGATTCCGATTAGAGGGGTTCCGATCTGTCTGTATCCGAGTCCGCATATTCAACATCCGATACCGTATCCGTATCCGAATACTCAAGTCACATTTTTTATGTTGATATCCAATCATGTCCTATCTAGCATGATTGACACTATCCGTATTTGAATTCAAATCCGAATAAAAATATAAAAATAAATATAATATTAATGATATATGTCCTTATCCGCTCCATTTTCGTCACTAATTAGTACGGCATGAAACACGGAAGCAAGGAATGAGACGCACAGGGCGTTAGGAACCGATGGACACATCCGCTGGCTGATCTGCATCTCGTCCCTTGCCCATCTGGGAAGGCGTTAAAGCGATTTACGGAGGGTGCAGAAAAGTCCTGGACCCAATGAATGGCTCGTCCTATGGGTGGCCGTCTCGAGTCGTGCGCGCTGTACGGCCCTGTTGACCTGACCCCTTCTCTCTCTCTCCAGCGGCCCAGGCGACTCGCTGCCAAAGTACCATCCCAACCGAACGATACGAGGACGACTGTGATGTGCGCCAGCTGCAGCAACAGCCAACACCCAACAGCAAGCGCTCCCAGTCCCAGCCCAGCCCATCCGGTCGCCGGAGGAGGCCGCCAGCTGCCCGGATGCCTGCGCGCTGCGGCTCCCAATGGCATCCGCCCGATCCAGCGAGCCTCTGCATGCTACTACGGAAGGCAGCGGCAGGCAACAGCCGCGGCCTCGCGGGGCGCAGGGGATTTGTTTGTCTCTTCCAAATCCGGCGGCCGCCTGGCCCAGTAACGGATCCCAACGCCTAACGAACCGGCCACGCCAGCCGGGGCGCCCGAGGCGGTGCGGTGGTCACGGCCTCCTCATGGGGTCCTCCTTCCCACCAGCTCCACGGTTCCACCTGCCACTGCCAGAGTGCCGGCTGCCGATCGAGATTTTTTTTAATTTTAACTTTTTTTAATATAATTTTAAATCTAACACTTTGGATATTTTTTTAAACTAATACTTTTGGCCGCGCCTATTGCTCTGGCGCGGCCAAATGCCTGTGCCGCGCCATGCATGGTGGCGCGGCACAGGGCTGATGTGGCGTGGGGCGGCCGGGGGGCGCTGACGTGGCGGGTCCTGCCGCGCCACCGATCATGGCGCGGCAGTGCCACGCCCTGATATGTGGCGCGGCAGGACCAGATATATACCGCGCGTGAGCCCGCACGCATCCCTGCCCTACTCGCCCGCCCGACGCCCGAACGTCGCCGCCGCCGCCAGTGCCCTGCCTGCGGCCGCACACGCCCGCACGGCCCGGCCTCGGCTGCTCGCCCACGCCGCGCCCGGCCACGAACGCCGGCGCGTCAAGGCCGTCCGCTCCTAAGGTACCTCCCTCTCGATTTTATATTTTTTTATTATTATGTACTCCCTCTGTCCCGCTTTGAATGTCGTTCTGGCAGTGAGGCACATCATCTACATTCACAGTTCCTTGAATGCACCTGGACACACCTACGTGACGCATTCATAGATTCTTTACTGTACCGGTTAAAAGCTAAAACGTCAGTCAAAGCGGGACAGAGGGAGTAGTATAGTTAGTATTTTTTGTATCTACTATTAGTGTCTTTGACCAAATTTATACAATAGTGTACTAATATTTATGATACATAATAGGTACTATTACATTAAGCATGGAGTATACTTTCGTAATAAACTTATTAGGAGATAGAAATATTGATACCGTTTTTTTAGTTTTGATCAAACTTAAACATATTTGACTACTCGAGAAGCAAGATGTGTATTTATTTTGAGACAGAGAGATTACTTATAATTTTAGAACCAAAGTTTTATATGGATTGATTATGTATTTATTATTTAGTATAGTTAGGATTTTGGGTTTAGAGATTTAGGCTAGTTAGGTTAGTGAATTTATTTGTGAAGTTACTAATGTTAACTTGAATTTTATTAATTTGAATACTCTAACGTTTTGTTTATCAATTTATAGCATGACGGCTCCTCCCACGCAGCACCCGTTGTACCCTATTCTGGAGGTGGAGTACGACGACCAGCACCGAGCACACATCTTGAGTGACAACAACGCAGAGGTGTCCTTGCCTCCTTTGAGGCTCCACACTCACACCCAGGCGCATCAATGGGACGAGCGTTATACGCCGTACATACGGCGTGCCGGCTTCCTCGAGCTTGTCCGTGTTGTCAACCATGGTCTTCTGCTCCTTGATCCAGCACTACTTACTGCAGTTGTAGACAGGTGCGAGTGCATTCTTTGTACGTAAACTTTCTTGTAACAAATGGGAGACAACTAACAGTCGTTCTATTCTTATAACAGGTGGAGGCCTAAGACCCACACGTTCCACCTACCTTGTGGCAAGATGACCTTGACGTTGCAGGACGTGAAGGCTATTTTAGGCCTTCGGTTGGGGGGACTTCCAGTGACAGGGATAGTTGACAACGATCACTGGAGGGAGCTGGTGACTCAGTTTACTGGTTTTCTTCCACTGAACGACGATGCTTCCAAAAAAATAAGTGAGTAATTCAAGCCTATTTAATACTTGCATTGCTTTACAGCTGGCATCGGGTCTCATTTTCTTTGATCAATTACAGGGAAAGTTCTGGTGTTTCGTCGTCCTGGATCACAGAGCGCTTTGAGTACTTGGACCCACAAGCTGAGGAGGCACAGATCAACAGGTTCGCTCGAGTGTGGCTCTGGCACTTTCTTGGTGCTTTCCTCTTCCCAAACACCTTGGGCAACATCATCAGCTAGATCTTTCTTACCATACTTCGCTAGCTGTGGGAGAACATAGTGGGGTACAGCTGGGGCAGCGTAGTCCTGGCATGGATGTATCGACAGCTATGTGTTGCCTGCTGTCGCACCTCAGGACATGCGAACCTTAGGGGTTGCTCCTACCTACTCCAGGTTTGGTGTTGGGAACAATTGCCCGTTGGGAGGCCCCTTAATAATGGTTTACCGGTAAGTACTTCGGTTTATTGTATTCTTCCAGGCAGTTAGATATGATGAGATTATTTGTTGCTAATTCATTATCGTGTTCAATGCAGCAATGGAACGGGTATGATACACTCCCTACAGCTCTGTATATCTGGACGGAAGCACAGTTAGTTAGAGGGAATGCGTGGCGCAAGTACAGGGAGTATACGAAGGGTCTCGATGTCCTAACACAGCACTAGGTTACGCTCTCTATACTATCATAGCAGTGTCTTCTTCGATGTACACTATATCACAACCTAACACAATTACAATATTTCAGGTGTTTTGGTGTCCTTGGGATTCTCCGGAGCTCCAGGACTATCTGAGTCCTGTCACTAGGGACGAGTCACACGAGTATCGCTACGATGTCCCTCTTATTTTCTTCTGTGTGGTCGAGATTCACTTGCCCATCTGGGTCTGCAGACAGTTTGGAAGAATGACAGGTTGCCCACCACCGCTTTACTCCACCAATCAAGTATTGCACGGGTGCGTTATCGATTAATAACAATGCTATAATTTAGAGGTGTGTTTGGTACAACTAATATCGTTTTGTTGCAGGTTTGACCGCAGGAAGAGGTACAAGACCAAGAATTGGCGCATGACACATAGCTCGTACATCCATTTGTGGCAGACCAGGGTACCACATGCGGTCCTTGTGGGTCCTCCACACGACCAGCACACCTTCGATGAGTACCTGCGGTGGCTTCACAGGTCTACGAGGACACATATCAAACCTCCGTACACTGACGTGGCGATTGACGAGGACTCAGAGGAAGATGTCATCGAAGATGTGTATGACGTTACCACTAGGGAGGACACACAGCTACAGAGAGCCCCGCTTCAAAGATACGTGGTAAGATACTTGAATGGTACAATTTGTTATCCTTTTTATATTAAGTATGTGTACTAAAACTGTCCAACCGCGTTTCTGTACCCAGGCAATACAATTGTCAAGGCTGTCCAACGAAGCAGCGTTTCGGCTTCACGAGTCTAGAGGGTAGGGGCCAGGCGTTCTCACGACTTTTGTGGAGTTAAACATAAACTTGACTGTTTCAAAAATATTTCTTTATTGTATATGCGTTTGGCTAATGAACTAACTTTGACGTCTATTTATGCAAAAGGTGAAGAAGAGCTGGAGGAAGCTAGCTCCGAAGTTGAGCTACATGGACACTCCTTATGAGGAATCGCCACTCCCCGCGCGGTCGGGTGGCACGTCTTCAGCCTCTTTGAGGACACCAGCCGGCTCTTCTCATCCGATGACGCAGGGTGCCACTTCCGCGGTGCGTACACCGCCACATCATAGCGCTGGGAAGGACCCTACAACCGAGGACGAGGAGGAGGACGATGACGACGACGACGAACCCCCGGGCTTCCGCGGACAGCATGGCCAGTGGGACGAATGGCCGCAGGACGAGATCGGCATGTCTCAGCTAGGTGGTGCCCCGTTTGACACCCAAGGAGCCTCACAGGTACTAACAAAGATAGTTTGTTTCAATACGTAGGCTCCATGAACTAACGATCATAAAGAATTATAAATAATCGTGCGTATCATATACCTGCAGGGTATGAGCCGTACACACCGTCGACGCGACCATACCAACGTTGGCTACACTCCCAATGTGTTGCTAACAAATCCGAAGAGACAGAGGCGTCCGAGGGATCCTTACACTCCTGGGTCTTAGTTTGTTTAGGTCAAACGAATATTGACATCCGAAATTTGCAGGGTTATTTGGTTATGTTATGTCAAACTTATGTCAAAACAATGAATATGTTATGTAGCAGCTTGTCAACTTGCTTCTTATTCGTTTCGTTGAGTCACGGCAGCACTGCCGGTGAGATTAAGTACCCTGCGTTCGGGAACCGACAGTCCTGACGTATCTGGACACCGATGGCAATTTTTCGTAATTGATTAGTTAAAATGGTGCATAACCGTATTATGAAAGACGAAAAACTAATCATTGGCTTATCAAATTATCTATTCGGCCGTGAAAAAACTCAACAAAATACGGGCGCGACGCGTTTCGATTCTACCATCTAGGTAGCCCAGGCCGGTGGTAGGCGTCGTGGCCAGGTGGTGTGGCTGCTCGTGCGGTATGTTTGGTCCAACCGCGTCACGCAATAGGACGTGGCACTACCGCGCTAGGGTTGGTGACGCGGCATTGACATGCCATAGTCAGTGGCGCGGCAGGACCCGCCATGTCAGCGACCCCCCGGCCGCCCCAATGCCACGTCAGCCCTGTGCCGCGCCACCATACATGACACGGCACAGGCATTTGGCCACGCCAAGATAATAGGCGTGGCCAAAAGTGTTAGTTTAAAAAAACCGACAATGTTAGATTTAAAATTATATTAAAAAAGGGTTAAAATTAAAAAAAAATTCCCGATCGAGAGCGAGAAGACCAGAAGCGAAAGCGTAACGAAGCGAGAGTACGTGCGGCGTTGCGAAGACGGTCATTCCATCTTGTGCGCGCGGTCTACCTGAAACGTGGACGTGGCCGATCATACCTAGTACTACTTGTACATTAAGGGGGTGTTTGGTTCCTACAGGAAAATTTTAGTCCCTATCCCATCGGATGTTTAGACACATGCATGAAGTATTAAATATAGACGAAAAAAGTAACTAATTACACAGATTGTGGCTAATTTGCGAGACGAATTTTTTAAGCCTAATTAGTCTATGATTTGACAATGTGGTGCTACAGTAAATATGTGCTAATGGCGGGTTAATTAGGCTTAATAAATTCGTCTCGTAAATTAGTCTTCGTCTATGTAATTAGTTTTATAATTAACTCATATTTAGTTCTCCTAAATAGCATTCTAACATCTAATGTGACGTGGACTAAAATTTAATCATGGAACCAAATTTGCGACGGGAACGGGCCGGGACAGACAGCACGTGGGGGAACGGGTGGAAAAGCCACAGCCACATGCGGACCGTGACGTCCCGTGACTTGTACGCTTTGTACTGTGATGACATGACATCTCAAGCTTGCGAATTTGCGATGGTGCTGGCGGCACGACGACGGCCTTGTTTAGCAATTTACATACGATAGCACGTTTTGTTTGTATTTGACAAACTTTGTCCGATTATAAATTAACTAGGCTTAAAAGATTCGTCTCGTGATTTATAACCAAACTGTGCAATTAGTTCTTTTTTTACCTACATTTAATGCCTCATGTATACGTCCAAAAATTGATGTGATGGAAAGAAAGTGAAAAAACTTGAAATTTGGAGGTGATCTAAACAAGGCCGACAGCGGGAGCACATATCTCTACATGGGTTATATATAAAAAAATCAGGAAAATACTTGCAGTATCGGGGCGCATTTGGTTGGTGCCCGTGCATGTCATTGTACACCATCATTTATGTAATTTATAAGTCGGTTAATACTGTTTTGTTGTAAGAGAAAAACGCTGTATTATGACTGATAAGCATAGCTGATACAATCAAGCGAACAGGGTATAGTTGTGGCCGCGCTAGCAGCGACCAAATCGTCCGCCACAACTTTTGGCGCATAAATTGAACTAAGCTGTGGCATGCCACAAGTCTGAAAAAAGGAAGTAAATGCATGTTAAGACTTAGGCGTGGAAGTTGCGGCGCGTTGCGGCAAGTTAGGGTAACCAGCCAAATGTGGCCTCAACCACTCCGCATTGTTCTTACAAAGAAGAAAGAGACGTGTTTTTTTTTTGCCATTAAACTATGACTGGTGTTCGATTTTGCTTTTCAAACTTCCAAACTGGATACGTACGTTTGGTCATTGAACTATCAAAGTCGAACAACTCTGGTCCTCGACTGGATTCGGAGGTGATTTTTTTCTACATACCCCCTCCGCCCCTTTATATTAGTCGTTGTCGCCTTGGACTCAGTTACCAAGAACGTTTACAAAAGACTCATACACCTCTATGTATAACAATCCTTTCACAGCTGCACTATTAAATGAACAAGTCTATGGTGTGAGGAGAAAGGGATAAAACTGTCTGTTGGACGGGGAGACAGGCTCTTGGCGACATTTATTTGGAGACAAGACTTTAGTCCTTCAACGACAAATATTAAGGGACTGAGGGAGCATGTATCTTGAAATAGAAATATGGTTAAGTCTCTAAGAAATTATAACTAAATTATTTAAATCAAAAAATACGAAACCGATGCCATTCTTTTCTAAAAATATAACTTGTCTATTAGAAATACTCTGTTTAGAGTTCATTGGGTTCCATTGCACATATTTTATTGCTCATAGCCTTGATCGTTATTAATTTAAAGTATCATTATTCGTTGTACTCTATGTCAATCGCTTGATCAGTTCATTACATGACGTTTGAGCCCATGCCTTATGTGAAACCTATTACCTAGTCAAGTAATCAAAATAAAGTAACGCACCTACCATGCAGTGCCTAAATAGGATCTTTATGTGGTGGAGCATGGCATCCACAAGGTTGGTGTCACCTTTGAGATCTTTCATGTACTCGGAATCCATTTGGTCATTTAGGCTGATCTCCAAGTCTAATATAGCGCAAAACTATGATTGAATAAATAATGGTCATGAGTAACAATATCAGTAAGAACGAGATCCAAATAGACCTAAATATAGCACCAATAGATAGACTAGCTTTTTAGAAGAAAAAATAGTACCAATTTCATTTTTTATTTAAAATGATTAGTTATTGTTTTAGATATTTAATAATATATTTATTACTTTTTGAAAAAATAACATAGGCAAAACCAACTTTCAAACCAGCCGTATGTCTAAAGTTGCCCAGTTTTAATAGTTCGATTGTCAATGATGGTTTTGAAGTTTGGTGTCCAAATATCGCACCCAGGTAATAGTTCAATTGCCACAAAAAATAGACTTCTTCCTTCTTAGAAATATAGATATAGTGAGCAAACAAGCTACTTGTATCACATCATCAAATAATTCATACTGCCACATAACAGAAGGAACCACTCAAAAAATGCCCGTGTATATGGAAAGTATGTTGATTGCTAGTTTTGAGTTGTATACTTGTATCTGAGTCTAAGATTCCATGTTGCTTAGACCATACTATATATATCCTCTTCTTTCTCCATTTTCTATTTTCTTATTACTGTTTCATTTGTAATGATTGCAATAAAGCTTTCTCTTTCCAAAAGATCCGCTTACCTCCCTAAAATATGTTTCTTATTACGGAGGACACTTTGTGTTAGGTCAAATGTCCAAACACATAGTTATGGGGAGGACATAGGTCGATTTTTCAATGGAAAAAAACTCGTTTTACCTCCTTGAAATAACTTCGTACTTTGATTTTCCTCCTCAAACTCTAGACCTAGGCATCTTACCCTCTAAACTCTCAAAACATTTAAACACCACGTAGCTCAAGTTAGAAGTGGTTTTTTCAATGCGATTCTATGTTTTCTAGTTTTAAAGTTTTTCTGATAAAGTACCTAATAAAATATTTAGAGCACATGAAATGTCTTAAAATTTTAATAGTTATGGGAAAATCCTAGAGATTATATTGGGACACAACAAACCCAAATAAAGTTTTCAGAGCTCGTGGAATCATCTCTAAAGTCTAGGGAAAATGCGCATAATATCAGAAAAATAAGAAAAATTCCTAAAACATTCTAATTGATGGCTAAACACATTTTGAAAACTTTTGATAACAAAAATATGAGATTTAATCAGCATCAATGCGTAAGATGAGTGCATTCAACATTAAATTATGTTTCATTCTTGTTGGTTGCCTCTCATTTTTGTTGTAGAAAATTTTTAAAACACATGTGGACATTGATTAGAATGTTTTTGGGAAATTTCAAATTTGTTTTGCATATTTTTCTCATTTTCCTAGAGCTAAATATAATTTTTAGAAGCTTCTAGAGATATTTTCACTAGCTCTAAATATTTTACTTTGGTTTTCTGTGTCCAAATATATCTCCAGGATTTTGTTTTCAGAATTCTTAGAAGCCTGTACACTTTCCTCATGGTTTAGAAACCTTATCGTGTATTTACTGAATTTTTGGAACTAAAAATAAGGATGAAACTACCTTGAAAACTATTACTAACCAAGATAGGGAGATAATTTAAATGGTTTTGACAGTTGAGTGTAAGATGTTCGATTTTACAATTTGACGAGAAAAATCACGTCACGAGTTCACGACGATAGTTGAGAGGTAGAAAGGACTTTTCTTTTGCAATCTGCAAGTATGCCAACGGCCCAATCTACTCGTTCGACAGCAGCTAAGTTCAGCCCGATATTGTGCGCACGGCCTGTTGGAAACTTATTGGGCCGGGCTGAAACAGCAACTGCGCGAGTCTACCACAAGCAGAAGTGAAGAGGATTCATCAGCCCATTTCTTGTTCAAAGCCCGTCACGGTTTCCTTTTTTTTTCTTGTTCAAAGCCCGTCACGGTTTCTTTCTTTTTCTTTTTCTTCATCTTCCGCTGTCTCGGTCGCACCATTGTCCATCCGCAGAGGCAGGGATATGATGGACAGCAATTAATAACGAGAACAAGACAATTCAGTGGTCAGCGCTAGACAACCAATCGATATCAGGAGCCCTGAACAATAATTTAGAGTACCTGTCATGTCTGTCGATGTCTCCACAATATACCCCATCAGTCCAAGAAAGAAGAACATTATGGGAATGTGTGAATATTAAACTTTTTAAAATTTAATTAGGTTTTTAAAAAATACGTGTAATATTTATATCTTCAAATAAGTTTATTACGAACGTATATTAAAGATCTATCTAATGATACTAATTATATATTATAAATATTAATATATCTTTATATATAATTGGTCAAAGTAAAAAAAAGTTGATTTCTTAAGAAGCGAGGAATGACTTTTTATTTTAGGAACAGAGGGAGTATGTCCCTATTTCAACATCGAACACTCAAATCTGGCTTAATCTGGTGCAGTCTTTAGTGTGATGCTATAACTATCATTTCTCTTGCTCCCTCCATTCCTGAATAAATCAATTCCTGAACTTGCAGACATTTTTAAATTTAACTGAATTTATAGAAAAGGGCGCCTGTGATTTATGACATCAAAATATATTTTTATAATATACCCATTTAGTATCATAAATAGTTGTGTTCTTTTCTACAAATTAAATCAAACGTAAAAAAGTTTGATTTAAGATAACTCTAAGCATTGATTTATTTAGAGATCGAGTGAGTAGGGTCGGTCTTAACGGAAGTTTTATGGTCATTAAATAAGCTAACATAGCATATGTAACACCTCTGGTGTTACGAGCTCGCTAAGCACTGAGATTATGGCCTGAGAAATAGATCTATAAATATAGTGAGTTAGTTACTTAAATGTGCTAATGAAAATCTTAAGAAAATAGGAAAAGTAGTTTTAATTGTTTGGCATGAAAAGCAATTTCTGTAAACAAGAATAAAACAATACCTATATTTAGTACTTAAATAAAAATTGAAGTACAAGTTTAGTAGATAGGAAATGCAACACTAACTTTTGAGAAATTGATGTTGTTAGCTAGTGTTGTGGGAGCTCAATTATCAAATAGGAAATTAAGATAAGCCTTTTAGTGAAAACTGACAAACACTTGAATTTATGTTTAAAATATCATTTTTGGCTAATCATATTGAGCGAATTAGTTAAATGATGCTTATATATTTTGCTCCTACGGGTTAGCATTAGGTATGGACTATGGCATGAAGTATTTGTTGGTTGAGGTTAGCAAGGTTTAGATTTATTCAAAATTGCGACAAAAGAGTTAATGGATTACTTAGTCCTAACTGAAAACCTTAACATTTCTAAGTACGAAGGGTGGATAGACAATGATATTTTAGCATTTAATTTTTAACAAAAATGTTTAAACATTAGTTGCATATTTTGGTATTGTTGATTACATCAAAGTGAGTGCTTTGTGATTGTATAGGTGTTGGTTTGGTCAGTGCGTGTTTTGATCACTATTAAATGTCGTTAAATAGCTAGAACGTGTTGTTTGTCAGTTAGTTCTTGACCTTGGGCACTGGTTGATAGTCCCAAGCTGGCACGTCTCTATCTTTCCTCTCTAGTTCATCTTTGTCTGAGTTTGTTGCTACTACTAGTAGCCGTATATATCTTCTTGAGCATTGTCGAGATGGTTTAGTCCTAACCGAGCAGGATTAGAATTTGGGCGTGCTTTAACATTCGTGCAACGCACGATTCCGACAGTTTGGCCTGGTGTGCGCGGTCACCGCATGCTTTAGCGCTCACAGGCTACCTTGCTCGGCTTGTCACGCTGCGCTGACCGAGCACCAGTGCTCAACTTGGCCGTGTGCCCAAGCAAGGCCATGTGCTTAAATCACCATGCCATTTTTCTATTGAAAAATAAATAAAAAAAAGTACAATAGGAAATGCGCGTATAGGTATCCTAGGCCAGCAAGCCATCGTGAGCCATTCATTTCACTTACCACGGCCTGCTGTGTCCTTGCAACCTTTCCACTGTGGCCGCACACGCCGTGTTGCCCCTGCCCTCTGCCTTATAGAGGTTGCCGAGCCGCTGCTTGCTCTCCCTCCCTCTCGCTCTCGATGCTCGTCATGGGCGTGTCAACCATGGACGCGACCGAGCACCCTTGCCGCCCATTTTCATTGTTGTGTGCGGTCACAAGCCAACCCAAGCTCGTTACCGCTCCGCTCTTCCTCTTCTCCACACCGCGCCGACCTAGCTCGCCGCGCGCAAGAGCTCCGCCTCCTTTGCCCGCTGCCACCGCGCTGCACATCACGCCTAGCCGTGCGCGCGACCAGCCTGCCGAAGCACCTTCCCGATCCTGCCACCCACCCCTCGGGTGCGCGAGGGCCCTGAAGACGTCCGTGCCCCTCACCTGGGACCGCTCACAGAGCCGCCTGGTCCCATGCCCCCACCGCAGAGCCGCCTGGTCCCAGGCTCCGACGCACGTGGCTGGGGCTCCACGCTCTAGCTTTGGCCGAGCCACGTCCATCAGCGGGTGCCCCCCGATCCCACCGTTGCCCACGCACCACCTTCTCATCGTCGGTGAGTACTCCCCCAACCGGTATCAACCTCGCCGTGGTGTGGCAGAACCGCTCGAAATAACATACTTACGGAGGCGCTCGTCTTCCACTAGACACTAAGCGTCCTAAGAGCGAGCTACATCAGGTGGATTCTATCGGGCACACCGCAAGGGAGAGCCCGAATAATCCTTATTTTTTTCGCAGGATCCAATAATGAGAACGAGTTAACATTGTTTAGTCCATTTCATACATCCAGAGTTCTTAAAAATTGTATTATTACATTACTAAATTCAGAGTGCGAAATATTAAACAGCAGAATGAAAATAAATAGCAAGTAAACATCTATCGATAATAAGTAAGGATCCATCTGTGCCCACGAGAAGAATTCTTCACACAACGGCTACGTCTCAAGCAATACCTATAATAGGGGTAAATAAACCCTGAGTACATAATATACTTGCAAGAGTTATTCGACTAGTGGGAATAATTTCCTGACTTCAAGGAATATGATAAGCTTTATGGTTTGCTGGTTTCCTTTTTGCAGAAAGCAATACTAATAGTGAATCCTTATATAAGTTAATATTAGCAGTCATGATTAATTTATTATCTAGCCCTTCTATGTAAGCACATGTTCTACTTTCAAGCAAGGGTTGAGCAAACAGTTCTATTTCATCATCTTTCATCTTTAAGTTCTTACTACAATGCTAGAGTTTAGACAAGTCGTACCGACACGGCAGCGATTCATGAATCAATGTGCCCAGCTGGATACCCTGAAACACATGCCCTGCTTGTACCCTAGATACAAGCAGGACCAACTCACCACTCTCCTATCAAGGGGTCCAGGTCTCCATCCAAACTTGGACTCCAAGCCCCCGCTCCTGAGTCCCGCACTCAGTGCGGTGCTTAGACCTCCACCATCCTCGCCTCCAATCAGTTGGTTCGGAAAGAGCCAGAACCCACAACAAGAGAGCAACAAGCCTTCCCTGCGCCCATACACAAGTATGTGCTTGGAATAATAAATTTGTGACTTGCCTAGCGTCCATTGCAACGGCTGGTCCTTAACCGACACAGATAGGGAAAAAGTGTAACCAAGCTATGCCCCATTAGCCACAGGACACAACCTCTTACACCCATCAATACCCAAACCATATCCTTGCCTGGTCTCCATTTTCCGTTTCCACCATTTTATCATGAGTGATAATAATCATCTATTGTGAGTAACGACAAGTTACTCACGCTACCGAAATCTTGAGCATAGCAGCTACTCGACCTATACTAGTAGGACTCATAGGTAGATATATTATGCATGTAGTTTTCATAAAATGCATGTAACATAAATGCACATCATATATATCCAGTGATAATTCAAAATAAGGGTTATGCACCAGGGCATGCCTTGTGCAGGCTGTGTGTCAACAAAGTCAGCAACTGATGCCTCCGAGGCTCCCTCTTGAACAAGAATCTCCTCCTCGTACTCTTCAATGATCTCCTTGAAGTCATGTTCATCCGTAGGCACGAACTCTACCAACTCGTTATCTACATGCATGAAATGATGACGCAACACTTAGTAATACGGCAACAATAACTCTTAAAATACGAACACACCTATCAAGTTACTAATCTAGTTCTACCGACTGAGGTGGCTAAGTTACCTATTGTTACCACTAACAAGTATGAAACATGGCATGTACTATCTTAGCAACTAAAGGCATTCTTACTCTTAATACTGATTTACTATATGTATACTAAAATAAGGAGTACTAGCAACTCTATTTATCAACCTACTCAAGGGCTTCAAAACTTACAGTGAGCACATAATAATCTAATGAACCTACTGTAAAAAGTTCATGGCCAATGCTATCACCAATTTGCCACAAAAATTCCTACAAATATTAAGCTAAATAATACTAAGCTCTCCTAAATGAATTAATGAATCTATCATTATCATTGTTAACTATAAATTAACTACACCAACAACAAGATAGCATTTTTGTGAACCTAATAAATTTTGTTTCACTATTTTTGGACATCTACAGAATTTATAATAATTTTTCAAAGTTCAGCTCAAAACTAAATTGAATAAACCTTTACTAATACACTAGAAAATGAAAAACCAAAATCCACTGCGTGGCCCGCGAACGAGCAGAGCAGGCCCACTCCCAGCGCATTGCGCGTGCCCGCACGTGACCCACCAGCACGGCCCACACGTGACGTGGCCCAACCGCGACGACGATGCCCGCGACGGGGAGGCCCACGTGCGCGCCGATACATTTGCTAAAACATCCTCTCTCTAATACCAAATCCAATCGATGTCCACTATCACTATTCCTTCAGTCGGCTATCTTACAATTACGCCCCTTCCCCTTTCCTTTGATACCACGACCATACACTCGGGCACCCGCGCGCGCACCGATGCGGCGGCGCTGGCGCTGGGTGGTCATGCCGGCCAGACCAGCCCCTCCCTGCCCCCAATAGCGAGCTGATGCTCACCTAGACGCAAACTCAAAGCGATGGGCGATGAAGCGGTGAATGGAGACGTCGTCCCGAGCTGCCTCCACGGCGGCGGACTCCTCCCTGTGACGGTGGCCACGTTCCTATGAGCCAAGGCACAGATGACGTGAACAAACTCAAGAATGGGCATCAATGACTCACCACGAACCTACCAGACGTGGTGGCTTGACCGAGGACGGACCGGGTGCGTCCGACCATGCACGTATGGCAAGCCTCGCGACGGCGGCGGTGGCGTGACCGAGCCAATAGCACCGGGAAGGCAATGGTGGTGGAAATTGGGTACGCATGGGATGGAGGGGAACAGGGCGAAGACACAGTGCCAAATAATAGAACGGAGGTGGATGGTGTGAGGTGAATTGAACGGGCACTGCCATGGGGTCTTATGATGGCTGACGGCGAGGGAAGCTTCAAATTGGGCCTTGGCATGGTACGGTTGCAACAGTGGCTAAGCTCGACACATAGCTAGGATCCCAATCAACCATCAGGCGCACTCAATTGCATGGATTTGACCGGCGCTACAAGCTAGCCTTGGCACGGCTCAACGACTCTAGCGCGACGCCATTAAAGATAGAGGTGACTCGGGAAGGCAGCGTGGTGCTTGCCACTCAATAGACGAGGACAAGGTCACACACAGGAGCTACATGTGTGCGTATGGAGTCAACATGGTTCGCACGGCTACAGCGCCTTAATTTGCAAGTCGACGGTGACACGGCCATGTGTCAGTGTCATAGGCGCATGCAACAGCAGCAGTGGCGATGAGATGCAATAGCATGGGTGCACGTGAAGCGACAACACAACGCAAAGGAAACGTGCATGCTGGCGAGGATGGCTGCGGCCCTATGATGCCACACACCCGAGCGGACGGCGACGATGACTGGTGGAGTAGGACTGGCAATAGGGCGATGTGGGCGGCTCCAGGGCACCAACAGCGGCAACAACATGCATCATGGCGGTGAGGTAGACCCGCTGCTAGCCAGGGATGTCAACCACCACAGCCAACCAAGCAGGACCAGCATGCGCGCGCTCTCGGCCGGCGTGCTACCGATGGCATCAAAGCGCGGTGACCATGTCCAGACACTGACACCGGCCAGAAACGTGCCATGCACGCAATTTAAAGTGCCCCAAAAATCAAACTCGTTACTTCAGGCGCCAAACCACCTTTTCTATCCTCAAGAGGGTACGTTAAACTACTAAAACAAGCCCTAGTACCCCACCATTACTTAACCCAAATCTCCTACAAAAATTGCCAAACTTGACCTCGTCGAACCAATTTCCGACTTAAGAAATTTGACTAAGTCTTGCCCGGATTCGTGTCAACCTCGATTTCGAAGCTACCAACCATGCTAGCTAGGGAATTCATTTCTCGATCACAGGTATTTCATCATCACCTATGAAGTTTGTACTACAAACTTTATTAAAATTATGTATATATGTTCTATATCATTTTCGCTTAATAAAAATTCGTTTACAACCCTAAGTGACATAACATGACATTCAATGTAACTTTCGTTTCATGTTTCCGATGAACGTTTCAGGTCACAAAATTTGATTTACACACTATATTACATACACTATCACATAAACATGATGCCCATGCAGTGTTTTAGCAAAAGATTTACAGTGTAACACCGATGGTGTTACAAATCTATCCCCCTAAAACAAAATCTCGTCCCAAGATTTCAAGTACCTAGAGTGGGAAAGGAGATAGGGATACACTTCAATGTAAACAACTACCTCAGTGACTAGAAAGAAGGTGGGGATATTGCTCTAGGATGTAACTTTCTTGCTCCAACGTTGCTTCATCCTCCGAGTGGTTTTGCCACTGAACCTTATAGAACTTTATCACATGGTTCTGAGTCACTCTTTCTTTCTCATCTAGGATCTTGATAGGATGCTCATATACGTCAAGTCAGGCTGGAGAAGCTGCCCTTCAATTTCCATAGCTTCATTAGGCACCCGCAAACATTTCTTCAACTGAGATACGTGGAACACAACATGTACCACCGATAAAATATCTGGAAGTTAGAGACGATAAGCAACTAGGCTACACTGCTTTAAAATTTTGTAAGGACCCACGTATCGAGGAGCTAGCTTGTCATGCACACCAAACCGATGCACCGCTCTCATAGGAGACACCTTGAGGTACACATAATCCCCAACTGTAAACTACAAAGGCCTTGTCGCTTGTCCACATAAGCTTTCTATCGGCTCTAAGCTGCCTTCAAATGACTCTGAATAATACTGACTTGCTCTCGAGCTTCTTTGATGAAGTCAGGCCCAAAGTATCCACGGTCCCCCACTTCAACCCAGTTGAGTGGTGTCCTACATTTCTTCCCATATAGAGCTTCAAAGGGTGCCATGCGAATGCTTTCTTGATAGCTATTGTTGTAGGAAAACTTAGCTAACTTCAAGCATCCATCCCACTTCTCTGGAAAAGAAATAGTATAAGCTCTCAACATATCTTCTAGTACCTAGTTTACCCTTTCTATTTGGCTATCAGTCTGTGGGTGATAGGCTGAACTGTGGAGGAGGCTAGTACCAAGACACTCCTGGAGTTGCTCTTAGAAGTGAGAGATAAAAACTGACCCTCTATCAGAAACAATAGTAAGGGGGACTCCATGCAGGGTCATAATCCAGTCCAAATACAACTCGGCATACTTTCTAGCAGAATATTTTGGATTCACTGGGAGAAAATGAGCTGACTTGGTAAGGCAATCCACAATGACCTAAATAGAGTTATAGCCCTTGGATGTGCGGGGTAAACCCACAATGAAATCCATAGAAATATCTTCCCATTTCCACATAGGAACAGGCAAATGCTGTAAATATCCTGGGGTATGCATGTGGTTGGCCTTAACTCTACCACAAGTGTTGCACTCCGCGACATACTTGGTGATGTCCTGCTTCATGTTAGACCACCAATACAAGTGGCGCAAATCATGGTACATCTTATTGCTGCTAGGATGGATAGACAATTTGGAATAGTGAGCTTCATTCAAAATCTTCCTTCTAATCTCCTCATTTGATGGAACCACCAATCTGTTCTTGTACCTTACTACCCCTTGCTCATCAATACTAAACTGAGGACCATGCCCTTCGGCAATCAATTTCTTGATGTGAGGAATTTCTAAAGTGTCTTGCCTTTGCTCCATAATAATCTGCTCAAGTAATTCTGAGACAAAGGCAATGTGAGCCAGCACCTCTGCATGGTTGAGAGACAAAGGTGTTTCTTCAACCTGATATGACTTCCGGCTCAAAGCATCAGCTACCACATTAGCCTTTCCTGGGTGGTAATGTACCTCCAAGTTATAATCCTTGATCAATTCCAACCATCTCCTTTGCCTCCTATTTAACTCAGACTGAGTAAAAATATATTTGAGGCTCTTATGATCTGTAAAAATGTGTACTTTGTTGCCCAACAAATAATGCCTCCAAATTTTTAGAGCGTGGACCACAGCAGCCAGCTCTAAATCATAGGTGGGGTAATTAACTTCGTGATTTTTCAGTTGGCGTAAAGCATAAGCTATCACACACCCTTCCTGCATAAGCACACATCCCAACCCTATCTTCGAGGCATCACAATATACATCAAAATGTCTATCAATATCTGGTTAGGCCAAGACAGGAGCAGTGGTAAAAAGGTTCTTCAAAGCTTGGATGACTTCTTCACAAGCCGAGCTCCAAACAAACTTGGCATCTTTCTGGACCAGCTTGGTCATCAGCTGAGCTATCTTGGAGAAATCTGGGATGAAGTGCCAATAATATCCTGCAAGACCAAGGAACTAACGAATCTAATGCACAGACTTTGGAGAATTCCAATTTAGCACATCTTACACCTTGCTTGGATCTATAGAAATAACCTCTGGTGTCAGATAATGTCCCAAAAATTGCACTCGATCTAACCAAAATTCACACCTGCTGAATTTGGCATACAACTTGTGTTCCCTCAATCGAGTCAGTACCATCCAAAGGTGTTGGGCATGCTCTTCCTTGTTCTTGGAATATATCAAGATATCATTAATGAATACCACCACAAATTTGTCCAACTCCGGCATAAAGACTAAGTTCATGAGATACATGAAAAATGTAGGAGCATTAGTGAGACCAAAAGACATGACTAGGTATTCATATAACCCATACCTAGTAGAAAAAGTTGTCTTTGGTATATCTTGTGGTCTAATCTTTATTTGATGATAGCCTGAACAAAGATCAATCTTGGAGAACACCTTGGCACCATCTAGTTGATCGAATAAAGTATTAATACGAGGTAAAGGATACTTGTTCTTAATGGTTACCGCATTGAGAGGGTGGTAATCCACACACATCCAAAGAGTGCCATCCTTCTTCTTCACAAAAATGGCTGGACAACCCCATGGTGAAGAGCTAGGATGGATGAATCCCTTTTCCAACAACTCCTCTAACTATTTCTTCATTTCAGCCAATTCCTTTAGGGCCATGCGGTACGGGCATTGGGAGATAGGAGCAGTGCCATGCTCTAACTCAAGGGAGAACTCCACATCTCTCTCTGGTGGCAACCTAGGTAGATCTTCAGGAAAGACATCTGAGAACTCATAGAACATAGGAATAGAGGCAAGATCAGGAGAGGCTTTAGCATGAGCAGCAACAGGTAAGACTAGATCTGAGGGCATAAGAAGAGACATACTATCCTTAGAAGAAGGAAGTTGTAACTCCACAACACTCTACTTTAGATCCAAAACTACCGCATATACTCGCAACCAGTTCATTCCTAGAATTGCATCAATGTCTTGCCTAGGCAGCACCATGAACTAGAGACGGTAAGTGTGAGTGGCTAATACTAAGCCCATTGTGTCCGTCTGAGTATTAACGCACAACTGCACACCTATAGTACTGATTCTATATGCAAAAGGTATAGCCATAAGAGGTATATTGTGTCGGTGTGCAAATCCCATGCTCATGAATGAATGTGATGCATCAGAATCAAACAACACATAAGCTAGATGGGAATCAATGGTGAACATACCAGCCATCACCGGTTCATTTTGCAATATTTCCTCAGCCTCCATAAAATTAATCTGTCTAGATCAGCTCACTAGCACTTTCTTCTTGATAATTATCTGCTTGATTAGCCTAGAGTTAGCTGAAGGCCAAGCCGACTGGGCTGGGTGGTTTTGCGGACACTCCCAGGCATAATAGCCTTCCTTGCCACACTTGAAATAAGCACTAGGCTTGTTCCCTAGTCCTAGATGAGGTGGACCTACTATCCCTGGGGCTGCTAGTGTTGCACCTGCTAGGTAGGTGCACGACACTGAGTGGAAGGAGCCTGAAAGGTCAGCTAACGCTATTGAAACGATTGCCCACCCAAGGGCTAGTAGGGCACCTACCTGACAACCTATACCTTCTGCGCCTGGGGATGACTAGAAGACCTAGTAGCCACCTATTTGCACTTCCATTCTGCCTAAGAGTCATGCTGCAAGCCCTCCATGACAATAGCAGCATTCATCATTGCCCCAAAGGTCTGATAGTTCCCAGTATATAACTCCTTCTGCAAGATGCACAAGAGGCCACGATAAAAATGGTCTCTCTTCTTCTCATCGGAATCAACATGAGTCCCGACATACTACGACAAGTGGTTGAACTTGTTGACATAGTCCATCGCAGACATGCTTCCTTGCCAAAGGTCCAGAAACTCTGTCAACTTCCTGTTTAGAACACTAACAGGAATATTATACTCTCTGAAGGCCATAGTGAACTCCTGCCAGGTCACACGGTGATCTGCTAGCTGTAAGGCATTAAATGTGTCCCACCATGCACTAGCAGATCCCAATAGTTGTTGCCTCGCAAAGCGCACTCTCTGCTCATCAGTTATGGTGAGCAGTAGAAACTTTTGCTCTAGAATATGAAGACAATGCTCTGCATCTAGAGGCTTAGCCATGGGCGTGAACGTGGGTGGGTGCGTCTTCAAGAAATCCTAATAAGAGTAGGGTCCCTCAGGACCATGGGCACCACACCCGTTCCCACAATTGCCTCCGTGGCCTCCACGGGCGAAGCCACCGATAGCCTGTGCCAACAGCTCCATGGCACGGGCTGACTCATGATGAGTAGCCAACATCTCTGCCATCATCTCCGCATGAGTCATCGGAGATGGTGGTGGAGGAGGAGGAGCCAGACGTGGAGCCTCATGGCTCTCCCCATTGTCGTTCCCATTGCCCCGGCCACTTTCACCTTAGCCTTCGCCAAGACCATGGCCCACTCCGGCACTGGTGCTCCCACGACCGGACCTTAAGTTCATCTGTAACAGATAGGAACCAACCACTTAGGATACCCCTCCATATCCGAAATAAGGGATTAGAGAAATGATAAGACATTTATTAAAGCATTCTTTTAATTTATCCTACCAATTTACTAATCCAAATTATACGTGTAGGGGGGATTTAGTTTTAGCAAGATTCTCTTATCATGATGCATGCATCAGCCTATACATTCACTCAAGCCAGAATATAGCGGCATTCGTAAGAATTTTTTGGCACATCATACACTCACTTTCCGTATGCAAAACGATCCTTACGCAGCGTAAGTTAGTGTACCTGTAGAAAACTGATTAGATAAAACCACTGCCACTATCCTAGATAGACCATATTGCTAGGGCTTATACTTATTTACATAATTTTATTGCATCCTACTTTTCACACACTTTTGTTGGTCAAGTTTTTAGGTTTTGTAAAAGAGTGATAAAACCCGTAGACTCATTATTGGCTCTAGTACCAACTGTGGCTAAACTGTCTGAAATAACACATTTACAGAGGCGCTTGCCTTCCACTAGACCTTTTCGCCGTGGCCACACATGCCGCATTGCTCCTACCCTCTGCCTTCTAGAGGTTGCTAAGCCGCTGCTCGCTCTCCCTCCCTCTCGCTCTCGATGCTCGTCAAGGGTGTGTTAGCCATGGAAGCGACTGAGCACCCTTGCCACGTCATTTTCATTGATGCATGCGGTCACAAGCCAAGCTGAGCTCACCACCGCTCCACCCTTCCTCTTCTCCGTACCATGCCGGCCTAGCTCGCCACGTGTAGGAGCTCCGTCACCTTTGCCCACCGTTGTCATGCTGCACATCACGCCCAGCCATGCACGTGCCTAGCCTGCCGAGGGCCCTTCTCGATCCTACCACCCACCCCTCGGGTGCGTGAGGGCCCTAAAGACATCCCGTGCCCCTTGCCTAGGACCGCTCGCCGCTGGTGTGCCCCCACCATAGAGCCACCCAGTCCTAGGCTCCGACGCACGTGGTTGGGGCTCCACGCTTCAGCTTTGGCCAGGCCACGTCCATCAACGGGTGCGCCTGATCCCGCCATTGCCCACGCACCACCTCCTCATCGTCGGTGAGTACTCCCCTGGCCGGTATCGACCTCACCCTGGTGTGGCAGAACTGCCTAAAATAACATACTTATGGAGGCGCTCGTCTTCCACTAGACACTAAGCGCCCTGAGAGCAAGGTACATTGGGCGGATTCCATCGAGCACACCCCAAGGAAGATCCCGAATAATCCACATTTTTTGTAGGATCCAATAATGAGAACAAGTTTACATTGCTTAGTTCATTTCATACATCCAGGGTTTTTAAAAATTGTATTATTACATTACCAAATTCATAGTGTGAAATATTAAACAATGGAATAAAAATAAACAACAAGTAAACATCTATCGACAATAAGCAAGGATCCGTCTGTGCCCACCAGAAGAATCCTTCACACAACGGCTATGTCTCAAGCAATACCTGCAACAGGGGTAAATAAACCCTGAGTACACAATGTACTCGCAAGACTTATCTGACTAGTGGGAATAATTTCCTGACTCCAAGGAATATGATAAGCTTTATGGTTTGCTGGTTTCCTTCTTGCAGAAAGCAATACTAATAGTGAATCCTTATGTAAGTTAATATTAGTAGTCATGATTAATTTATTATCTTGCCCTTCTATGTAAGCACCTATTCTACTTTCAAGCAAGGGTTGAGCAAACAGTTCAATTTCATGATCTTTCATCCTTAAGTTCTTACTACGATGCTAGAGTTTAGACAAGTCATAATGACACGACAGCGATTCATGAATCAATGTGCCCAGCTAGGTACCCTGAAACACATGCCTTGCTTGTACCCCAGGTACAAGCAGGACCAACTCACCACTCTCCTATCAAGGGGTCCCGGTCCCCATCCAAACTTGGACTTCAAGCCCCCGCTCTTGAGTCCCGCACTCAGTGCGGTGCTTAGACCTCCACCATCCTCGCCTCCAATCAGTCGGTCTGAAAAGAGCTAAAACCCACAACAAGACAGCAACAAGCCTTCCCTACGCCCATACGCAAGTATGTGCTCAAAATAATAAATCTGTGACTTACCTAGCGTCCATTACAACGGCCGGTCCTTAACCAACACAGATAGGGAAAAAGTGTAACCAAGTTATGCCCCATTGACCGTAGGACACAACCTCTTACACCCACCAATAGCCAAACCATATCCTTGCCTGGTCTCCATTTTCGTTTCCACCATTTTATCATAAGTGATAATAATCACCTATTGTGAGTAACGATAGGTTACTCACGCTACCAAAATCCTGAGCATAGCAGCAACTCGACCTATACTAGTAGGACTCATAGGTAGATATATTTATGCATATAGTTTTTATAAAATGCCTGTAACGTAAATGCACATCATATATATCTAGTGATCATTCAAAATAAGGGTTATGCACCAGGGCATGCCTTGTGTAGGCGGTGTGTCAACAAAGTCAGCAATTGATGCCTCCGAGGCTCCCTCCTGAACGAGAATCTCCTCCTCGTACTCTTCAATGATCTCCTTGAAGTCATGTTTGTCTGCAGGCACAAACTCTACCAACTCGTTATCTACATGCATGAAATGATGACGCAACACTTAGTAATACGGCAACAGCAACTCTTAAAATATGAACACACCTATCAAGTTACTAATCTAGTTCTACCGACTGAGGTGCTAAGTTACCTATTATTACCACTAACAAGTATGAAACATGGCATGTACTATCTTAGCAACTAAAGGCATTCTTACTCTTAATACCGATTTACTATATGTATACTAAAATAAGGAGTACTAGCAACTCTATTTATCAACCTACTCAAGGGCTTCAAAACTTATAGTGAGCATATAATAATCTAATGAACCTACTGTAAAAAGTTCATGGCCAATGCTATCACCAATTTGCCACAAAAATTCCTACAAATATTAAGCTAAATAATACTAAGCTCTCCTAAATGAATTAATGAATCTATCATTATCATAGATAACTGTAAACTAACTACACCAACAACTAGATAGCATTTTTGTGAACCTAACAAATTTTGTTTCACTATTTTTGCACATCTACAGAATTTACTATATTTTTTCAAAGTCCAGCTCAAAACTAAATTGAATAAACCTTTACTAATTCACTAGAAAATGAAAACCAAAATCCACCACGCGGCCCGCGAGCGAGCGAAGCGGCCCACTCCTACGGATCGCACCGCGCACGTGACCTACCAGCGTGGCCCACACGGATGTGGCCCAACCGCGTGACGATGGCCCTCGACGGGGAGGCCCACGCACGCCGGTACATTTGCTAAAACATCCTCTCTCTAATACAGAATCCAACCGATGTCCACAACACTATTACTTCAGTCGGCTATCTTACAATTACGCCCGTCCCCTTTCCTTCTTTACCATGGCCATACCCTCGGGCATCCATGCACGCACCAGCATGGCGGCGCTGGCTCCGGGCAGTCATGCCGGCCAGACCAGCTCCTCCCCGCCCCCAATAGCGAGCCGATGTTCACCTAGATGCAAACTCGAAGTGATGGGCGGCGAAGCGATGAACAGAGACATTGTCTCGAGCTCCCTCTATGGCGACAGACTCCTCCCAGCGACGGTGGCCATGTTCCCGTGAGCCAAGGCATAGACGACGTGAACGAACTCAAGAATGAGCATCCGCGACTCACCCCGAACCTACTAGACGTGGTGGCTTGACCGGGGACGGACCGGCTGCGTCCAACCACGCGCACACGGCAAGCCTCACGACGGCGGCGGTGGCGTGACCGAGCCAACAGCGCGGGGAAGGCAGTGGTGGTGGAAATTGGGTGCACACGGGATGGAGGGGAACAGGGTGAAGACATAGTGCCAAATAATTGAACGGAGGTGGACGGTGCAAGGTGAATTGAACGGGCGCTGCCGTGGGGTCTTAAGATGGCCGACGACGAGGGAAGCTTCAAATTGGGCCTTGGCATGGTATGGTTGCAACAGTGGCCGAGCTCGGCGCATAGCTAGGATCCCACTCAACCATCAAGCACACTCAATTGCATGGATTTGATCGGCGCTGTGAGCTAGCCTTGGCGTGGCTCGGTGACTCCGTCGTGACGCCATTAAAGGCGGAGGTGACCCGGGAAGGTAGCGTGGCGCTTGCCACTCAATAGACGAGGATAAGGTCACACACAGGAGCTACACGTGCGCATATGGAGGCAACATGGTTTGCACGGCCGCAACGCCTTAATTTGCAAGCTGACGACGACATGGCCATGTGCCGATGTCGCAGGCACGCACAACAGTGATAGTGGCGATGCGACGCAACAGCGTGGGTGCACGCGAAGCGACAACACGACATAGAGGAAACATGCATGCTAGCGAGGACGGCTGTGCCCCTATGATGCCACGCACCTGAGCAGACGGCGACTGGCAGAGCAGGACTGGCAATAGGGCAATGCGGGCAGCTCTAGGGCACCAATAGCAGCGACAGCATGCATCGTGGCGGTGAGGCAGGCCCGCTACCAGCCTAGGCTATTGGCCACCATAGCCAGCCGAGCACGGCCAGCATGTGTGCGCCGTTGGCGCGCCGACGACGGCACCAGAGCACGGTGACCGCGTCCAGACGCTGACACCAGCTAGAAACGTGCCATGCATGCCATTTAAAGCGCCCCAAAAATCAAACTCGTTACTTTAGGCGCCAAACCACCTTTTCTATCCTCAAGAGGGTATGTTAAACGACTGAAACAAGCCCTAATACCCCACCATTACTTAACCCAAATCTCCTATAAAATTTGCCAAACTTGACCTCGTTGAACCAATTTTTGACTTAAGAAATTTGACTAATTCGTGCCCGGATTCGCGTCAACCTCGATTTCCAAGCTACCAACCATGGTAGCTAGGGAATTCATTTCTCAATCACAGGTATTTCATCATCACCTATGAAGTTTGTACTACAAACTTTATTAAAATTCTATATATACGTTCTATAGCATTTCTGATTAATAAAAATTCATTCATAACCCTAAGTGACATAACACGACATTGAATGTAACTTTCGTTTCACATTTTCTATGAACGTTTCGGGTCACAGAATTTGATTTACACACTATATTACATACACTATCACATAAACATGATGCCCATGTAGTGTTTTAGCAAAAGATTTATAGTGCAACACGGCGCTCCTCTGCTCTCCTCTGTTGCGAGGTTAGGGAAGAGGAGTGGGAGTAGGAATAGAAACTTTTCCAAGGTTCTCAATGTAAACTCGTGACACTTATGAATAGTGCAACATAGTGTTTGGGCCGTGTGTATTTTTGTAAAGTGCGGGGGGCTCAGTGAAAAGTGTCGCTGCCTTGCCTTGGCCGCGTGGGCCGGCTGCTGGGCCGCTCACGCCCGCACCGCGTTGGGCCGCGCTCTCTACGCCATGGGCCATGGCCTGTGGCCACGCGCACGCCCTATCCTTGCCTGGGCCTCGCTGCTGGGCCGGTGGCTGGCCGAGCGGGCAGTGCTGGGCTAGGCCGAGCCCACGAAGCTTTTCTTTTCTGGTTTTGTGTTTTGTTCCAAAGCAGTGATCTTGTAAAATTGATAATAAAATGTAGAAAAATCACAAAAATGTCAAACTAATTTTGTTAAGTTTCTAAAATCATGATCTATCTGATAGTATATTTTATTCACATAGGTTCTGTATGTTTTTAGGGTTGCTCTAATTATTTTAACATACTTAATATTGTTAAGACATAAACTTGTAGGAATTTCCATGATAAATCGGTGATAGTGTTAGCTCTAAAAAATTACAGTAGGTTAGAAGTGTTATTAGGTGTTCTCTGTAATTTTTGTAGCCCAATAATAATTAGTTTACTAGAGTAGTTAATGTGCCCTAGTTTTGAGTATATTAAATCATTAATAAATCAAAAAGAGACTTGATTTGGTAAGAATTAGTACTTGTTGATGAAAATGATGCTTTGTTTAGTGAAGTTAATACTTAGCTAATATATTAGTCATAGGAGTTAGCTTGTTAGCTTGGTTTGTGCACTCGTATTTTAAGAATTGTTGTTGGCTTTTGATTGATTGCGCCATCCCTACATTTGCATCAATACATATCATAATAGGAACGATGGTGGATCGATGGTATCAAACGGAGTAGCTGAAAAGATGGTGCTAGGGATCAGGACACAAAGATGGAATACTAACTTTTGGTTATATGTTACTCAGGCAAGCCTCGGTGCATAACCCCTACTTTTCTACACTTTATATTGTGTTTGTACATTAAGTTTTAAGGAGTTGAATGGAACCCACTTGCATATATATCTTTATCATATGAGTCTTACTAGTATGACAGGATCGTGTAGATTGCTTTGCTACAGGACTCCGGTAGAAGTCGAGTGATTGCCTGTCACTCGCGAGAGATAGAAAAAATATTATTGTTGTTACTATATTATTATCACCTGGAATATATATATATGAATGATAATTGAAGACCGGGCGAAATGGTACTTTGGATCTAGACTTGGTTTGGTATTCGAACTAGGCTCGGATTGCATTTGTTTCGCCTGTGCCAGTTAAGGACCGGTCGTTGCATTGAGGCAGGTCGCAAACTATTATCTTGAGCACATACTAGTTTATTGGAACAGGGAAGGCTCATTGCTCTCTTATCGTGGGTTTCGGCTCTTTCTGGACCGACTCATTGGAGATAGGGATGGTGGAGGTCTAAGCACCACACTGAGTCCAGAACTCCAGTGTGGGGGCTTAGAGTCCAAATTTGGACGAGACCTGGACCCCTTGATAGGAGAGTGGTGGGTTGGTCTTGCTTGTGCCTAGGGTACAAGTGGGGCGTATATTTCGGAGTACCCAGCTGGACACATTGATTCGTGAATCGCCAGATAATCTAGTATGACTTGTCTACAGTCTAGTATCGCAGTAAGAACTGGAATATGAAATATGGTAAAAATGATTCTGATTGCTTACCACCCGCTTGAATGTAGCACATGTGCTTACCTAGAATGGATAGTTAATGAACTAATAATGACTGCTAATAAAATTGAATATAAGGATGCAAGCTTAGTAATGCCTCCTGCAGATGCATTAAATCTACAAGTCAGATAGCCTTGCATATCCTTGGAGTCTTTTTTTTCCTCCTAACGGGTAAGTCTTGCGGAGTACAATTGAGTACTCAGGGTTTGTTCTACCCTCTTGCAGGTGATAGGCAGATGCTAGAGCTGACTCTTGTGTGTGGATTCCTCCTGGTTGGCTCAGAGATGATTTCTTTACGTTGTGATCATAGTTTTTATTTATAACTCTCACAAAATATTTTTATAAATAGAAGTTTTATAATATGTTGTCATAGCTTATATATCAATGTTTCACCATGTCATGAATAGATATTTATTTTCGTTGTAACTCTGATCACATATTTATATTCCGCTATTAAATTAAATTATTCATAACTCTGATGTTGTATTAAAGTGATGTAAAAAATGACTTAAGAATGTTATAAGCTTTATTCTCTCATTTGTGATCCTGATGAAAAATGTGGATTTTTCGGGTTCTCCCTTGGGGTGTGCTCGACGGAACTGCGTAATTTAGTGTCCTCCCTTGAGTACTTAGAGTCTAATGGACGACAAGTACTCCTAGGGAGGCATTAGAGTAGGCAGTTTTGCCATAGCATAGTATAAATAAAGAGAAAGACGGTAGAAGTTTCAAGGGATGAAATCACCTGAAAATCTTAGAAAGAGGGGACATAAAACCCTGACCTGATATTCTTTGCTCAGGACCAGAAAATTGACACATCAATGTGAATACCAAGTCTGTAGCTATATCTAGAGCACATTCGCTTTTCAAGGAGGAACATTTTTAGGGAGTTGCTATATTTTATTGCCTGGATTTTTAGAAATTTTTAGACAACAGTTCTACACAATCAACTAATACAATTAAAATACAACTCACAAGGGACAATTCATATTTTTTTCTATAGCCTAAACAATGAAAAAATTGCAGGTTGCCTCAAGCTCTCAACGACAATAAAAAAAATCAGGCATCTGATATATAGAAGTGACATTTTTACGTTGACAAATACAACCGTTTTACCATAATTTATGCTTGCTGTAAACCCAATATATGGATGGCACCTACCGTTGTTCTTTGGCCAGCATACGGCGATGCTTTTTTTTTGAGCTTTTGAATCCCTAAAGTGTACTTAATTGGTTGTACATGTAGCAATGCTTTCCTACAATAAAACATGCACATGGACATGGTTACAGAACTTGTAACAGAATTCCACGAAAATATTATCAGGGACTCGGGGTTCAGATTGCAGTCCTGCACGGCTGTACTAGAATTTCAGAGTTACCTACCACTTCAACCACCTAATACACATGCCAATAATCAAGCATTAAACCTTTGTTGACAGAAGTAATGACATGTTCTTTGGCCAGCATACATGAATTGTCCAGTAAGATCCATGAAAGCGATTTATTTGTAGACAACTGCACTCCAACCCACTCGCATGAACCAGAACGGTGCCAGGTTGCCAAGATTCAACACTACAACAGTGCCGAGAATTATTTGGCTTATTGCGCACGGTCACACGACGCACACACCGATGCAACAGCAACACATGTTCACTTCTGGTCACCGGGACGAGAATTCGACGTGTCAAGCGTCGTCGCCGGTGGACACGAACTCGCGCATCGCGGCGAACAGCACCTCGGCGATCTCCGGCACGAACAGCTCCGACGCGTGGAACCCGGCGACGTCCGTCTTCACGACGACCTCCACGCTGCCGCGGTCCTGCAGCCACCGAGCGAACTCCCGGTGCCTGTCGATGAGCGGGTCGTCCAAGTTGCCAGTGACCAGGCACCGCGGCGGCAGGCCGGCGAGGGCCTCGGGCGCCATGGCCTTGACAGGGTTGCAGAACTCGTGGTCCCGGTCGGCGCCCAGGGGCAGCGCGAGGCTCCAGAGCCTGTCGTTGGCCTCCAGCGGCAGCATGGCGTCGTCCACGGACCCGGCCTCCGACGGCGTCCGGTCGACGCCGCCGAGATAGGGCTGGTGCAGCAGGACGCCGCGCACCGTGGCGGGTCCCAGGTCGAGGCCCCCGGTCCGGAGCGCCGCGAAGAACGCCATGTTGCCGCCCGAGCTGCTGCCCATGAGGAAGCAGCGGGAGAGGTCACCGTGCGCGGCCACCCAGGGGTCCCCCGGCGCGCCGTCGCGGAGCCACGCCACGGCCGCCGCCGCGTCCTCGTACGCCGCGGGCAGGCGGTGCTCCGGCGCCAGGCGGTACTCGAGGGACGCCACGATGGCGGGCACCGCGGTCGCCATCGCCTCGCAGTGGCCGTGGTAGAAGACGGTGGCCGGGGAGAGGATCACGAAGCCCCCGCCGTGGAAGTAGAGCACGACGGGGAGCTTGCTGGCGGTGGCGGCCGGCGCTGCGGGGGACGGGGAGGGAAGGTAGAGGCGGAGGTACGTGCCGGCGGAGGCGTCGAGGGGCACGTCCCTGGAGATGACGCCGCCGCCGGCGACTTCGGAGGCCGGGACGAGAGGGACCTCGGGGCGTGTGACCGTGCCGTCCGGGTTGACGACGATTTGCATGAAGAGGTTGGTCTCCTTGGTCAACGTCGGCGGGCCCGAAGCGGCGGCGGCGGCGGCGGCGGCGGTGATGTCGCCCATGGTCCTTCCTCCTCTCGACGTCACACTCTCGGTCGACTTGCTCTGTGTTCTTTGAGGAGGACGCGGATGGGTGAGTCGTCGGTCGTCGAGGCGCGCAATGGTGGCTGCAGAGCAGAGGTGAACTGTGGGGCACGGTTATATAATGCGGGCGCTGCGCCGGTGCCGTGCGTCACGTGGGTGGCGTCAAAATCAGCACAAAATCAGGGCAGTTTTCTGATGGAAACGAGGAGGGCCATAGCATCAACCGAGCCGAGCCGAGAGCCTGAGACGGCGATCGAGTCGCGGCGTGACGCCCGCCCCGCGTCCTCTGCGCGAGCACCAGATCCGGTCCAGAGCGCAGGCATGGGAGTACGTAGAGCTGAAGACTGCCGCCGAATATGTCCGAGCCGCACGGGCGCGCCCGGCCATAGGACCGGGAGAAATGCTCCGAGACCGATGGGACAACCTGGGGCTTGTTTAGTTTGCAAAATTTTTGACGAAATGGTCCTGTAACAATTTCGTTGTTGTTTGACAATTAGCGTCCAATCATAGTCTAATTAGACTTAAAAGATTCGTCTCGTGAATTTTGTCTAAACTGTGTAATTAGTTTTATTTTTTATTTATATTTAATGCTTCGTGCATGCGTCTAAAGATTCGATGTGATGAAAAATTTTGAAAAAATTGGTATTTTAAAGTGGAACTAAACGGTACCCCGAGGTGGCTGTAGGTGCCTCGGAAGTTCTTTGCCTACTGTCGCTATGGTTGGAGAGCCTTGGAGGCGCGTGTACGTCTGCCGGCAGGCTTCGCTGTTGATCGATCGTCTCATTTGTCACGTATCGGTCCCGTTTCGGTTCAGGAAATGTGATATGCCCTGTGCTAGCAGACTAGCCGACTAGGAGGAAATGTTTGTCTATTTGGTCTTCGACGGCTATAGGCTGTGGTATGGCAAAAGGTGGTTAGCGTCGCATGCGTTCCCCTCTGCTTTCTTGACCCATGAGGCTCCGTTTGCCTTTGTCTCATGGGTATACGACAACACCATTACCTCAACTTTCCAAACAAAAAATTAAAACAAAGAAAGATCGAATACTTTTTGAGTGAGGTTCTTAAAAAAAAGAGAAGGAACGAAGTCGTTTGGTCCGGCCCAACTAGCACTCCTGTCTCTTAGTCTCTCATGGTTAGCTTATAAAAAAAACCTGACTCGCGGAGGGTAAGACAAGACAGCCCTGGGTATTGTGTTTAAAAAAAGACATTTTCACATAGGTCGAGAAAATCTCCGAACATTTGCCCTACCCATACACAGCGGTATCATAACTCCCAGTGGCGGATTTGGGCCCTGGGCTGCCCGGGCTGCAGCCCGGGGCGAGGCCCATGAGCAATGGAAAATTTCTTTATAAAAATGGCACAAAAAGGCTTTCCAGCCCAGTAGCCCACCCCGAGCAGGCCGTCGCAGCAGGCCAGCAGGCAGCAGCGGCTCCCGTCTCCCGTCTCGCGTTTCGGCCTCCCCTCCTATTTCCGCTGCCTCCACGGACCACGGCTCCACGGCAGCCGCCACCCGCCACTCCGCCACCCCGGCTCCCCGCGACGGCCGACGGCGCTAGCGCGACCTGCCGACCTCCGTCCGCGTCCCGGCTGCACCTCCGCTGGCCGCGCGCCCGCGCGCCGCGCCTCCCGGCCTCCCCTCTCCCGTGTCCGCCTCCCTGCGCCACGGCGACGCCGGCCGCGCGCCCGCGCGCCGCGCCTCCCGGCCTCCCCTCTCCCCGTCTCCCGTGTCCGCCTCCCTGCGCCACGGCGACGCCGGCCGCGCGCCCGCGCGCCGCGCCTCCCGGCCTCCCCTCTCCCGTGTCCGCCTCCCTGCGCCACGGCGACGCCGGTCGCGCGGCCCGCGCCCGCACGGCCGCACCGGCTGGCCCCCTGGCGGCCTGGCCCCCTGGCCCTGTGGCGGCCTGCTGAGTGCTGAGCCGGCCTGCCGGCCGGCCTCCTGGCGGCCTGCCGGCCTGGCCCCGTGGCCCCTGCTGCCATGTAGCCCTGCTGGCTGCTGGCTGCTGCCCAGTGCCCACCCCCACGCGGCCACCCCCTTGCTGGATGACTGGATCCATGAAAATATGAAATAGGTTGATTTCTACTCTTTAGTTTCATTTCTTTTTGAAAATTGCTCCATGATTGCTACCTTTTACATTGCAAAGTCATGAATATTTCATTTCATTGAGCAGGACTGTCATTGAACATTTGAGTCTTACTTTTCAATTGCAACATTTCATACCTTATAATGGAGAAATACTATGCCAAAAAAGATGCTACAAAGAGTACTGTCGAAACCATAGAGAGCCGGGTTGAGCAAAAAAGACCACGGATTGAACTTGATATGAGAGATATAGTTGCCGATCCGGGAGAAAGGAAGCCAATTGATGATTTTCATCATGACATTAGGGATGAGGCAAGGAGAGCATATCTACAAATAGGTCCATATAGGCCAGCTGGTCATAAGTTTCCAAAAACTAAAAAAGATGGTAAAGGCCAATCAAGAGGATTTGTTGGATCATGGTTTGATCAATTTGATTGGTTAGAGTACAGTGTAGCCAAGGATGCAGCTTATTGCTTTTATTGCTATCTCTTTAAGCCACAACAAGCTGGGTTTCATAGTAATGATACATTCACCAAAGTTGGGTTTAGAAATTGGAAGAATGCAAAGGATTCTTTCAAGGAGCATGCTCAATCAATTGATGGCTTTCATAATAATGCAAGAAAGCGTGCACTTGATTTCAAAAATCAGAGGCAAAGTGTTGAACATGTGTGGACTGTTACAAGTGCAGCAGAAGAGGAGGCATATAAAGCTCGTTTAACTATCATGTTAGGCATTGCTAGATTCCTCCTTTTGCAAGCTCTAGCCTTTCGTGGACATGATGAGTCTAAAACATCAAGAAATAAAGGGAACTTTATGGAGATGCTTGAATGGTACAGAAAGAAGGATCCTAAGGCTGCACTTGTGACCGGTGAAAATGCTCCAGGGAATAATCAAATGAGTTGTCCAATGGTTCAGAAAGATTTGGCTAGGGCTTGTGCAGAGGAGACAAGTGAGTTAATTAAAAGTGAAATAGGAGATCGTTGGTTTGCGGTGCTTGTTGATGAGGCTCGTGATGCATCTATTAAGGAACAAATGGCTGTGGTTGTGAGGTATATACCTCCTCTCCATTTGGTTATTTCGTTGGTTTTGTTTTGTTGCTTTCAAGTAACACTATTTTCTCTTTTCTCTTGTAGGTTTGTCAATGATAAAGGAAGTGTGATTGAGAGGTTTCTTGGCATTGAACATGTTTCTGACACCACATCAACCTCACTTAAAAAAGCATTGGATACTATGCTTAGAAGATATGGTCTATCTATTTCTAAGATTAGAGGGCAAGGATATGATGGAGCTTCAAATATGAGAGGACAATTTCATGGGTTACAAAGACTGGTATTGAACGAAAACCCATATGCCTTTTACATCCACTGTTTTGCTCATCAATTGCAGCTTGTGGTAGTTTCTGTAGCCAAGTGTTGTGGCTCAACTTTTGATTTCTTCAATTATGTAACTTCAATCGTCAATGTTGTTAGTGCTTCTTGCAAGAGGAAAGATCAACTCCTTCAAAGTCACCATGATAAGCTTATTGAGCAGTTAGATAGTGGTACTATTTTTTCTGGGAGAGGGAAAAACCAAGAAATTAGTCTTGCTAGGCCCGGTGATACACGGTGGGGTACACATCATAAAACATTGGCACGTCTTATGATCATGTGGTCCTCTATACTGGAGGTGTTGGAGAATATTAGTGAAGATGGAACTGATGGGGAAAAGAAAACTACAGCCTCTGGATTGATTCAAAGAATGGAGTCATTTGAATTTGTGTTCATATTACATCTTATGATCAGAGTATTGGGGATGACTCAAGACCTGTCACAATGTTTGCAAAAAAAAAATCAAAACATTGTTCGTGCAATAGGATTAATTGGCTCTGTGATGAGAAATATGAATGAAATGAGGGAAAATGGTTGGGAAGCTCTTTTTGAAGAGGTAAAGGAGTTTTGCCTCCTCAACAACATAGAAATTCCTAATATGGAAGATATGATACCAGTTAGAGGTCGTTCGAGATGTCGTGGTGCTAAATTAGTGAGTTACTACCATCATTTTCATCATGGAATTTTCAATGTTGTGATTGATCAAGTTTATTGTGAGTTAAACAATCGATTTCCAGAAAGATCAACTCAACTCTTGAGATGTGTTGCTTGTCTTGATCCGAGGGATTCTTTTGCCAACTTTGAGGTACAGAAGTTAGTTGAGCTTGCTAAGATTTATAAAGATGACTTCTGTGATTATGACTGCATAAAGCTTGCGGGTGACCTTCGTATATTCATTGATGAAGTCAGAAATGATGATAATTTTGACAATTGTACTGATCTTGGTAACCTTGCTGAGAAGATGGTTCAGACTGAAAGAGATACAACTTTTCCTTTGGTGTATCGTCTCATTGAACTTGCATTGATTTTGCCGGTGGCAACAGCTACAGTTGAAAGAGCCTTCTCTGCTATGAATATTATCAAGACCGAGCGAAGAAATAAAATGAATGATGATTGGCTGAATAGTAGCATGATTTGCTTTATTGAGCGGGATTTGTTTGCATCGATTGAAGATGAAAAAATTCTAAAGCGCTTTCAAGGCTTAAGAAACCGTAAGATGAATTTGCCAAATGAGGGCTCAAGGTGCGTGTTGTTTACTTGTATTAATCTATTTCAATACATAATGTTATCTTGTTTTATAAATGGCTGAGATGTTGAAATTGTTTATGTAGAATTGAGGATGTCGGTGCAAGTGGAAGTGGTGTTAATTCATGAAAACATGTATGGTTCTTTTCTTTTTGTCATGGAAGACTCGTAATTTGGTACTTTTCTACCTTCAATGTTCTACGTATTGTTTAAGTCTATTGGTTGAACACTTGGGTGGGGTAAAATTTTAAGTCTTATATTAGTTAGCCCGGGGCGGAGCCCGTTTCTGGATCCGCCACTGATAACTCCTGTGAGATTGAGCTGGCTTTAGACCTGTGCTTTGGCGTGGGGCAGACGAGGGGATTTTTTTTCAACGCGCAGATAAATTACGCCTCATTCGGCTAACAAATCCGCCCCAAAGGGTTCAAACTCTGATCGGCAGGGTGTAAAACGCATAGCCCGACCAACTAGTCTAGCATTCGCTTACGGTTAGCTTATAAAAAAAAAGTTTAACGCTCTCTGAATTTAGTGACCGAGACCACACAGAACCACAAATTTGAAGACCGGGCCATGTACTTTACTCGCTAAAATACAAAAAAAAGCAAAGTTGCAGGCGCCTTTTCGAAGCTAATGAAATTTCTTGGTGGGGTCACTAGGCCCTGCCCCCTCTTGTATAAGCTGATCAAGATTTTTTGTTTCTGCAATCAGCCAATAGTGCACTTAGCGCCACCTCTTCTCCTCCTTAAACAATGGGCTAATGGCATGGCACGTAACGTTTCACCCCAATCTTATAAATATGATAAATGTCACGAGGGAAATGAGATACGTAGAAAATGACCGTATTGTTGTTGTATACTGCATGTGGACACAAAGCAGCCAGCAGATGGGACAGGCAGCGGATTTTATTTTTTGATTGAGACGGAATGATCGAAAAGACGAAAGGGGCGTGTTGCACTTGCCAACAATGATGCGGTCAGCCGACAAACACAGGTCTCGTTCGGTTTACTCCATATTCAGTTTGTTTCACTTATTTTTTTAGTTAGAATAGTATTTTTTTTTCACAATAATTTAGTCAGAATAGTATTTTCAGCTAGTTCAGCCAAGTTTGAGACCAGTGAATGGGGCCACTAAGGGAACGAAAGCCATGCAGTAGTTCAGTCTGTTTGCTTTTTTTAGTCAGGGCTTATCAGCCAACCAACAATATTTTTCTCTTACAACAAATCAGCATCAACCGAGTTTATCAACCCAGAAATCAACTAGCGAACATACTGATTAATTGTTACGGCAGCCTTGCATATCTCGTTTCCTGCAAAAACAAAGCTTGATGACGCTTGGCGTGGACAATCATGGCCTGCTTTGGCATTTGATTAACAAGCTGTACTATGTGACAAGATTGGCTTGTTATTTACTCCAGAGCTTCACTGTGCAGAGTTGACAAGATTGATGGCGTTGCATTATTTGTAGCTTGTAATATCAAGGCATGGGCTATATTGATTGTGATTGCTTATTAGTGTGTACTGAATTCGTCAATTTTACTTTCAGAGTTCATACCCAAATTTCAATATTTGGCGTACGTACAGAGATGAATATATCGAGATGGCCCTATCAGAGGTCACTGTACCAAGAAAACAAAAGTTGGTGCCCATTTGGGCTACTCCTTTTGAACAAGAAATAGCAGGTGCTCTAGTTTTGCAGTTTGTATGTTTTTTTCGAGAAAAGAGAAAGTTGTATTGTATTAACTAGATATAATTGCTAGTACAATATCGCTATTATGAGATCCTAGATACACACAGGCAGTGTGTACTGGAATTCATCAATTTTACTTTCAGCATACCCAGATTTCAATATTAGACGTACGTACAGAGATGAATATATCAGGATGGTCCTACCAGAGGTCACTGTACCACGAAAACAAAAGTTGGTGTCCTTTTGGGCTACTCCTTTTGAACAAGAAATAGCAGGTGCTCTACTTTTGCAGTTTGTATGTTTTTTTCGAGTGAAGAGAGAGTTGTATTAAGTAGATATGATTGCTAGTACAATATCGCTATTATGAGATCCTAGATACACACAGGTGCTTGTCCCAACCAAACTGCAGTGTTTGTTTCGTCTAGCTAAAGCAGCTGAAGCATTTGCCACTTAATTACAACCTCTCTTTACATGAAGTATTTTCACTCGCTCAGGAGCAGGGCAAGTTCCCTTGCTTCAGCTATCACAAATCTAGTCTCCGATTTATTCGCTGCTGAAGTTCTCATAGTGTCGACGATACGTGAACAATCCAATTTGATGATGATCAGAGAGTGACACCATTGCGTGGCCAGGCGTAGACCCTCGACGCAAGCCTCTGTTTCCGGTGCACTGCCACAGTGCCACATCTAAAATGATCGTACCAACTCCAAAACCTGGTGACTGCGCTCCACTGCCGACAAGGGACATTCCCGCAGGCCTACCTCGAGCTGCCATTGTCCAATACCAAGCTGCAACTGTCGGCCTTTGCGCCGCTCATAGCCAAGGTGGACCGGTACCTCGTCGGCTGGAAAGCATCCCCTTGAGCCCAGCTGGCCGCGCCGTCCTCAGCAACTCCGTCCTCACACTACGGGGTCTTTGCAGAGTGCAATTTTTTTTTTCAAAGTGCTAAAGGTCGGGCACTCGATAAAGAGCTATTTTGCCGAGTGCCGCACTCGGCAACGATATACACTCGGCGAATAAGGCTTAGCCAGACACTCGGCAAAGGCCCTTTTTGTCGAGTGTCAGGCACTCGGCAAACTCTGGCGCTCGGCAAAAAACGGCGTCAGATAACGGCCGCCGCCTGCCGTCTAAGTTTGCCGAGTGCCAGCGGGTAGACACTCGGCAAAAAACTTCTTTGCCGAGTGCCAGACTCTGACACTCGGCAAAGAACTAGGGCTGCCGGTTTACCGAGTGCTAGATCGGGGCACTCGGCAAAGGTGTTTTTTTAATCTAAATCCTAAACAGCACTGCATCTTTTTTTAATAAAAAACACCACTTTATCGAGTGCCGGACGGAGAGGCACTCGACAAACATTTTAAAAAAATTGGCACGCTCTTTGCCGAGTGTCTCCTCGGACACTCGGCAAAGGGAACACTTTGCCGAGTGCCTGGCAGCTAGCACTCGGCAAAAGAGCATGTTTGCCGAGTGTCAAAAGATGACACTCGACAAACTAATTTTTTTGTATTTTGACCTCCAAACTTTTTCTGTAGTTCTCTTACAGTACTTGGTACTCCATGTCAAAATTTGGTACATTTCCCGAACTGTTTGCTATATTTAGTTAATTTATTTCATTTAATTGAATTTTTTCGGAAAATGCAAATTTGAACTGCACGTGCATCGAATAATGGAATTTAATGATTCAAAAAATAATATTCATGGTATTGAGTGTAGTGTGAGGCCGTATCTAGGAACGGACCCGAAATTTCGAACATCTTGTTCACGAAACATGACCACAAACTTGCGGACGATTCTATAAAATGCAAACGAAGTCCGAAAATCATGAAACTTGTCGAGATATCATGATATCATATGTGGAGGATATGATAAAAATTTGAGAAGGTTTGGTGCACGTTATCACGTACGATGCTTACAAACCAGGACATCTTCCCCGTGCCGCGCGCCGCCCGCCGCAGCCCCTCCCCACGCCGCGCGCCGGCGCCTGCCCCTGCCAGCCCCCGCCCCCGCGCCCGCGTGTGGCCGAGCGTGGCCAGCTCGCCCACGCCGGCCCGCCAATGCCGGCGGGTGGAGGAGGGGAGGAGGAGGAGTAGGAGCCGGCCCTGCCCCCGGCCGCGCCCCGTGGACCGCCCGCCCCGACGCCGCCCGAGCCCAACCCCGTTCTCGACTCCGGTGACCCCGGCCCCGACATCGCCCGCCCCTACCCCCAGCGCCCGTCAGGTATACCCTCTCTCTTATTGTTGTCGTGGTAGTGATAGTTGTAGTAGTATTAGTTGTAGTAGTAGTGCTAGTGGTAGTAGTAGTAGAACTAGTGGTAGTAGTAGTAGAACTAGTGGTAGTAGTAGTAGTGGTAGTAGTAGTAGTAGTAGAACTAGTGGTAGTAGTAGTAGCAATAGTGGTAGTAGTAGTAGTAGTAGAACTAGTGGTAGTAGTAGTAGTAGCAATAGTGGAAGTAGTAGTAGAAGTAGTGGTACTACTTGGATATATTCTTCTGCATGGATTGATATCCAAACTACATGGCTTCTCTTGAGACATATGTGCTTGTCGGCCATCGTGTCGTTGTTTTTTGCAGGTTTTGGAAACCTCACCGTGTAGTGGAGGTTCTGCCGATTTTTTTAAATGACAGTATTTTGTTCTATTTTTTTAGAGAAGAGCCCGTCGGAGCTGAGTCGGAGTTCCCGTCACCATGCTGGTCTGCCTGCACCGTGTCGCCTCACCACTGCACCGACCCGCCATGGCCCTGCTAGCCTGACTCCGCCGCCACCCTAGGTATAACCCCTCTTTGAAAGGTCCTTGTTTGGTTTTGGTAATTGAGTGACAACCTAGGATGGACTAATTGTGTTTATGTGAGATACACAGGTGATTAGTCCACAGGTACATGTGTGTGAGCAACATATGCCATGAAGGTGAAAATGGCTTGGAGATGTTGCAAAGCTCACACATGTGATGATGAAGGAGCATAAATGCACATGAGACATGACATTGAGTCATGTGATCAAGATGGAGAAGATCAAGACAAGACTTGGCTTGATGGACCGGTTGCAAGCGTGAAGGGCAAGTCGAAGGCTTTGGAGTGATGGACCGCATGGCGGTAAAGCTTGAGCAAGACTTGGCGCCGATGGACGATGGCAATGGTGAAGAGCAAGTAAAGTCAAGATCGATGAACCAATATGATCATATGATGATATGAAGTGGATCATATCATTGTTGATCGTGTTGGTGCATGTGTTGCATCAACATTAGAGGAGATGGAATGGAATGCGCAAGGCAAAGGTATCACCTAGGGCATTTCATTTCACCGGTCATAGGTGTGTAGAGAAGTTTATGACCGGGTTTAGGATAGATGGCCGTACTATCAAGAGGGGCAAACTTGTTTGCATATCGGTCATCTAGTGTCACTCGAGTGATCTAACTTTGCATTGTCGCTAGGATTGAGTGGCGTGGCAAGTTGAGTGGCTAACATCCTTTGGGAAATGATTGTGAAAATGCTAACACACATACACATGGTGGTGTACACTTGGTGGTGTTGGCACATTTACAAAGGAGATGGGTTTGGGTCCCTCTCTATTGCGCTTTTGGGAAAATGCTAACACACATACACTTGATGCTGATTCGGCGCTTTCGGGAAAATGGAATGCCTATTTTCTATTGCGCCGGGTGCAAATTCTTGGTGGTTAGCTCATTGGAGCAAGGGTGAAGAAGTTTGAACTGAGAACGAGTTGGTCGCGAAGATGCTGGCGTCGGTCAACTGACCGGACGCTGGATTTGAATGCACCGGACGCTGGCTAGCTGCGTCCAATCATGCTGACATACAATGATGCAGAAGCTGGTGTGTGACTGGACGCTGGCTGCGTCCGATCGCGTTCGACCGGACGCGTCCGGTCATGCTCGGGAGCTTACTGGAAACAACCGGACGCTGAGGGTCCAGCATCTGGTCGGTCGAATGCTGCTGTGTCCGGTCAGGTCAAGTGACCGTTGGAATCGGGACACGTGGTCGTCTGCGAGCGACCGGACGCTGAGGTCCAGCGTCCGGTCAACATGACCGGAGCATCCGGTCGGTCCGACCGTTGCCCAGTGAAGGGGTAACGGCTAGTTTAGCCCTTGGGGCTATAAATAGAAGTGGCCTTCGGCCATGGCTGGTGTGGAGCACCTCAAGGGACTTAGTGTCCATGCTTGTGAGTGCTTGGGAGCCCTCCATCACATATATACTTGATAGTGATCATTCGATTGTGTGAGTGAGCGATTCTAGTGCGATTGCATCGTGAGGTTGCATCGAGTGACACTAGGTGATCGAGTTGCAAGCCGGTGGTGCTTGTTACTCTTGGAGGTTGCCACCTCCTAGATGGCTTGGTGGTTGTCTCCATCGAAGCGCACAAGAAGCTTGTGCGGCGCTCCGGAGAAGTGCTTGTGAGGGGCATTGTGCTCACCCCGCAGGAGCCACGAAGAGCAACTCTAGTAAAGCGTGTTATTGAGCTACCCTCACTCAAGGGGTAGGTTCTTGCGGCGCCCGACGTGCGGGCTTAGCGGGTGATGCTAATTAGCCGCCGAACCACCAAGTGAGCGGTCGACACAACGGGGACTAGCGTGTTGACAAATACGTGAACCTCGAGAGAAAAATCATCGTGTCAACCTTGTTCTTCCCGTTGGTTTGCATCCCCATTACACAAGCTTGCAATTACTTTTATACATATTAAGCTTGTGTAGTTGCTCTTGTAATTAGATAGCTTGTGTAGCTTGCTAATTATCTTCTTGCTTGTGTAGCATAGAAGTAGCTCCCTTGCGTGGCTAATTTGGTTTTAGTAACCTTGTTAGTCACATTGCTTAGTTTGTGTAGCTAAGTATTTGCGCTCTCTAATTAGGCATTGGTTGCCTTGTTATTGAGCATTGCTAGTGAGCTTAGTTAGCTTTGTGCTTTTGCTTACTAGCATGTGTAGGAGCTCCCTTGTCGCTTAAAGTACTAGTAGCATAGGTTTGTGTAACCTTGCTCCTAGAATTGTTTAGGAGAGCTCTAGCTAGCCCGGCACCTTTGTTGCATAATTGTTATCTTTGCAAGGTGCTAGTGAACATATATAGTGGGGTGTAGTCTTGGCTAGACCGTTAGTTTAAATTCCGCATTTGTATCAGTTAGCCGACGTGATTAAGTTTTAGAAAAGACTATTCACCCCCCCTCTAGTCGCCATCTCGACCCTTCACTCTTTCCGTATCATGATCGTAGATCGCGTAACCCAGTTAGGTGTCTCCCGTTCAAAAGAGATATGGTTGGAGGTATGCAGATCTTTGCATATCTATGATCGTATCTGTTTCGGATTGTCCATGTTTTTTGGACAGCCCGCGGATACATAGATGGGTTAGTTTCCATGGTCTGATCCGGTCCAAGACAGAGTTTCGGCATCACCTCCCTGTTGTTCTCTAGATACGCACTCTTCTTTGGCAGGACGTGTATCTTGAGAACAGCGGGGAGGTGCTATCGAAATTCTATCTCGGATAGGAGTAGAGCATGGAAACTAACCTCATCTACGCATCCGCGGGTGGGATTAGGACCTATCCTCACCTATTAGACAGTAGGAACACCATGTAGATGCAATTGATGGTTACATTACTCACTGATACATATGTTAGAGGATGGATGACCATCGGTGGATGTACACAGGCTGGAGAAGTCAGAGTGATTACACCATAGAATGGATGAACAAGACCGATGCTTTCTTGAACAGTGTATTTGGCAAGACTGCTAAAGGACATTGCCTAGTTTTGTGTCCCTACAGCAAATGTGGAAACAGGAGAAGGGTAAACATGGTGGAAATGGGTAAACATCTTGTGAAGAATGGATTTACGCTGGACTATACCCGGTGGGTCCACCATGGTGAAGCCCATCGTATGAGAGAGGAGGTGGTGAGACCACGGGTGGAGGCTTTTGATGCTGATGTCGGGGTAGCAGACATGTTAGATGACTTTCACCAAGGATAGTTCGATGAGGGATGTGAGAAGGAGGAGATGGAGGTAGCCGCACAGACGTTCTACGACATGATGGACTCAACACATAAACCCCTTCACGATCAGTCAACGGTGTCTCAACTGGATGCCATTAGATGCTTAATGGGGTTGAAGTCCAAGTTAAACTTGAGTCGACCTGACTTCGATAAGATGTTGGCCGTGATTGGCACCTTGCTTCTAGAGGGCCACATTCTACCAAAGAGCATGTACGAGTCACAGAAACTCTTTCGTGCACTTAAGATGCCGTATGAGCAGATACATGCTTGTCCGAAGGGGTGCGTCCTATTTAAGAAAGAACACGAGCATGCAAAGTTCTGTCCAAAGTGTAAATCCTCCAGGTACCTAGAGGTAGACTCTGATGATGGCCAGAAGAGACAACTTATGATTCCTGTGAAAATCCTATGGTACCTTCCGTTCCTACCGAGGATCCAATGGCTATCCATGACTAAGGAATCCACGAAACAGATGGCATGGCACAAAAATGGCAAACGGTATAATCCTAACAAGATGGTGAAGCTTGGATCCGCTTTAATGACAAACATCGTGACAAAGCAGATAAGGCTCATAATGTACGTGTCGTGCTGGCAATAGATGGGTTCAATCCTTATGAATGATGGCTACCCCATATACATGTTGGCCAATCTTTGTTATCCCCCTTAATCTTCCCCCCCTGGTGTCTCCTTTCAACGACATACCATATTCTTGTCGTTGTTAATTCCTGGACACCCGGGGAGTAATATGGGTGTGTTCATGGAGCCCATGTTTGATGAATTGGTCCATGCTTGGGACGAAGGGGTATGGACATACGATCGAGCTACAAAGACAACCTTCAAAATGCACGTTTGGTACCACTACTCCCTGCATGACTTCCTGGCGTATGGGATATTCTGTGCCTGGTGTGTTCATGGAAAGTTCCCATGCCCAATATGCAAGGAAGGTGTGAGGTTCGTTTGGTTGCAGAAGGGTGACAAGTATTCATCGTTCGACAGACATCGTCAATTCCTACCTCTTGACCATCCATTCAAACAAGACATCTAGAACTTTACGAAAGGTGTCAAAGTGACAAACCCTACACCACGGATGATGACTGGTGCCGAGGTTCATGCTCAGATAGATGCTCTCGTGCCCAATGAAGAAAGTGGTTTTGTGGGATATGGTGAGCAACATATGTGGACTCATATCTCGGGCATGACGAAGCTCCCCTATTTCGATGACCTTCTTCTGCCACATAACATTGATATAATGCACACTGAAAAGAATGTCGCCGAGGCACTTTGGGCAACACTCATGGACACTGAAAAGTCTAAGGACAACCCTAAGGCTAGAGTGGACCTAGCAACGTTGTGCGATAGACCAAATCAAGAGATGCAACCTCCTAGTCGTGGCAAGACCTAGAGAAGGCCTAAGACCAATTTTGTCTTGAAAAAGGACCAAATGAGGGAAGTACTTGAATGGATCAAGACACTAATGTTCTCTGATGGGTATGCAACAAATCTAAAGAGGGGAGTGAACTTAGGCACTCTACGAGTCAATGGGATGAAGAGTCATGACTACCACATATGGATTGAGCGGCTTTTTTCAACGATGGTTTGAGGCTATGTCTCGGAGCATGTCTGGCAAGTGCTGGCAGAGTTGAGCTACTTATTCCACCAGCTTTGTGCCAAGGAGCTCTCTCAGACCATCATTGATGACTTAGAAAAAGCGGCACCCGTGTTGCTCTATAAGTTGGAGAAGATCTTTCCACACGACTGCTTCTTGCCGATGCAGCATTTGATTGTGCACCTCCCATATGAGGCACGGATGGGGGGCCCTGTGTAGAACTGTTGGTGCTATCCAATCGAGAGATGTCTGAAGACTCTTCGTAAAAATTGTAGAAATAAAGCCAAAATTGAGGCTTCCATTGCAGAGGCATACATTCTAGAGGAGGTGTCGAACTTCACAGAGAAATACTACACTGAGAACCTTCCTAGCGTTTATAATCCACCCCCTCGTTACAATGCTGGCAAAAATAAATCGAACCTCAGCCTTTTCCAAGGGCAACTCGGAAGCGCAAGTGCATCGACCACTAAGCAATTGAAAAATGAAGAGTGGCGTAGTATCATGCTATATGTGTTGACCAACCTTGTCGAGGTGTAGCCGTTCATTGGGTAAGTTCTGAATGAACTTGTTTCATTTTGTCGTATGTCCTTGTTTCTTCATCCAACCCCCTTGTTTCTCGTTGGTACAGGGAATTTCTTCGTTAATCCTAGCATGGATCAAGGCAACCTACCCCACAAGAAAATGATATCCTTCTTTCATAGGGTGCGGGACTAGAGAGACCCGATTTCATTTGTTGGTTTAAACAGAAAGCCCAAACTGATGCGCCTATAAGTGACGAGCTGAGACAGGTTGCAAATGGTTGTGCCGTTAGGGTCAAGTCATTTACCGATTATGATGTGAATGGATATCGTTTTCACATAGCAAGCTACGAGCAGAGTCGGCCCAATCGAAAAACCACAAACAGCGGAGTTGTTACGCCCAGCACTGATGGACTCGACTATTATGGAAGAATTGAAGAAATCTACGAACTATCATTCTATGGTTCCAAACCTCTTACTCCTGTCATATTCAAATGCCACTGGTTTCATCCTCGAGTAACGAGACGGACCCCTAAGCTTGGGCTAGTCGAGATTTGATAGGATTCCATCTATCCAGGAAAAGATGTCTACATTGTGGCTCAACAGGCCGTCCAGGTTTATTATACGTCATACGTGTGCAATGACGCCGAGCATCTTAAGGATTGGTCTATTGTGCACAAGGTATCGCCACATGGTAAACTACCTGTCCCAAATGATGAAGATTACAACTTCAACCCAAACACATATGATGGAGAGTTCTATCAAGAAGAGGGGCTATAAGGGAGGTTTGACATAGACTTAACCGAAGAGATAGGAATGGAAGTAGACAATGAAAGGGATGATGACGAGGACGCTGGAGACGAGGTGCAAAATCTGAAGTACATACAAATGCTTGAGCGATTACGTTTAGGCAATGACAATGAAGACAACATTCCTCCTTCGGATAGTGCTGATGAGTTGGACAATGCTAATAGTGATGACGAGACCTAAGATCTAGCTAATCTCAATCATGAAGATTATTTCTAATACATGTAATACTATGTTTTTTGTAATTATGTTTTGTTTATTTTTGCATATATTTCTAATACATGTATTACTATATTTTTGTAATTATGTTTTGTTCATTTTTGCACCTATTTCTAATTACGTCTTGTTTTTTATTGCAGGTGATTGAATAAAGATGGCGGCGCGACCATCATAGGTCCGTGAACTCGATTTACCAAAGACCACGTCGGCTATAGGAGGAGGCGGAGGGGGCGGCGGAGGGATCGGACAGGAGGAGGAGGAGGACCGCCAGCCACAGGAGGGGGCCGTCTCCTCCCACGTCGCGTGAGGAGGAGCTGGAGGAGGAGGTGGCACCCGTGAGGCATGGGTTTCACTTCCTCCGACTCCTCTTCGAGTGTCTACTTGCGAGGTCCCGTGAGCCTCCCACAGGTTCCGCTTTCTCACCAACGCCCAGTGATTCGCCCCAAAGAGCAAAAGTAAGTAACTTTATATGTTATCACCACTACTTCATATGATATGATGAAAAAAACTAATATTTTTTCTTAATCACTTGTGCAGGAACTGGGTGTTTATGTCGGGTGGTAGCGCACGGCTAGTCAATGGTATCCCGGGTCTTCTGTGCAGGCAACACTTCCCCGGCATTGTCACGTACGCATCGAAGACGAAGCCGGCCTACTCGTTTGACCACTACGCCGTCGCCCTCGATGTGGAGTACCCCAACAAGGCAGTGTGGGTGAAGGTAGAGTTTTGGGTAAGTCTTCCTCGCACAACATTACTCAATACGTCGCATTCATTGGACTTTTCTTGAAATAATGAATGGATACATCGCTTTTGTATGCAGACTTATTATAGATGCGAGGAGGGGTTTGAGGCCAGGGCGGAGCAGGTGACTACCAAAGCCTGTAAAAAACTCGTCATTAACATGCATCATGAGGTGCGCATCTAGGCCATCGTAACCTACTACGGGTCAAAGCTTGGATGCAGCTGACCCGGGAGCAGTACCTTGAGGTAAATGAAGAACATCAATATTAATTCGTTTTGAGATTAAGTTGGTTTAATTTGATCTTCTTATATGTCCAATACTTGATGACATGTAGATGATTTCCTGGTGGTGCCAAGCGTATCCCGAGTGCTGGGCGATGATGGTGGAGAGGTGGTTCACGGAGAAGTACCTTAAGATGCACAGGGATGCCCGGGACCGTCGTTTGTAGATGCAAGGTCCAACACACCATCAAGGCAGCCACAGTCTCGCTAGATATAAACAAGCATGGGTACGCAAATTTATTTATCTATTATGATGCTCAGTTCTGTCTAATTTCTAATTATCGTGCTGTCTTTCTCGCAGTCGGCGTCACATAGTGGCCAGGCTTGCTTGAACTTCTAGGCATGGTGTATGGCCCACAAGGGCAAGGCGACGTTCGACGTCTCCTTCAACCTAGAGGACCCATCCGTGACATACACGAACCCGAGCGTCCACTCCCGCATCAGTGAGTACATTGAGGTGGCAAGGTCGCTCCATGGGTCAGACCACAATCCGAGCACCCAGGACTTCGATGGAGAGGCCGTCATGAGGGCGGGGCAAGGCAAGAAGCATGGGCGGTTCTGTCTTAGCAACGGCGTCATCGACACGGCCTCTACTCCCTCTCTCTCTCCTAGATCCGAGCACGGAGCATGAGCGAGAGCCCGGCCATTCGCACACGGCCGACCGCTGCACAACGCCGGGTCGATACACTCGAGGTTATTCCTGTTTTACTCATCATACATTGATCTTTACACACCTTAATTAGCTTTGCATTACTGAAATATTGTAGGCCCGGCTGGAACAAGAAATGAGGCAACGTCAGGAGCTAGCAGCCCAGCTGGACGCTGAGCGGACCGAGCGGCAGGCCTAGGTGCAGAGGCTGATGGACATTACGGAGTTTCTACAAGGGCTTGGGCAACGTGTGGGCTTCTCTCTGCTAGCTGGGTTGTTGGTTCCACCTCCGCCTCCAAGTCCTGTAGCTACAGCTACTCCTGTGAGTATGAAAGTTTTTTACTTTCGCTTGTGCTTTGCTTGTATAGCCTCTACCTTTCTAGATTAGCTATCCAAATAATCTTGTCTCACATGCAATCTTTACTCCTTTGTGCAGTCTCCATCTGACGGTGGTTCGAATAATCCACCTCATGCACCTCCGAATGATGGAGCTGGGCCTTCACCATAGTCACAGTAGCCAAGATGAGTGCACGTTGTATTTTTTTTATTTGTTGTTCACTTGATGATGGACTTGTGATATACTTGTGATGCACTTGTGGACTTTGATGGACTTGTGGATTTATTTGGATGGACTTGAGCACTTATTATTATATATGTGATATATATTGTGATAGATGTGATATGTGCAGATGGATGAGATATATTATGTGATGGATGAGATATATATATGATGGATGAGATATATATGTGATATATGTTTGTATAAATTTATTTGTCATGATAAAATATAAAAAATAAATAAATAAATGTCGTTTTGGGTCACTTTGCCGAGCGTTTCACTCGGCAAAGGACCCCGTTGCCGAGTGTCATGGTCACAGCACTCGATGGGCGCTCGGAAAACCATTTTTTCAGCTTTGCCGAGTGCTAAGACCATAGCACTCGACAAAGATTTTTTTTAAAAAAAAATCAAACTTTGCCGAGTGCCAGCCAGAGGACACTCGGCAAAGAATTTTTTTTAAAAAAATTCAAACTTTGCTGAGTGCCAGCCAGAGGGCACTTGGCAAAGATTTTTTTAAAAAAAAATCAAACTTTGCCGAGTGCCAGCCAGAGGGCACTCGGCAAAGAATTTTTTTAAAAAAAAATCAAAACTTTGCCGAGCGCCGGCCAGGGGGCACTCGGCAAAGAATTTTTTTTAAAAAAAATAAAAAAAATCTTTGCCAAATGCTGTAGGGTTGGCACTCGGTAAAGAGACTGTCAACAGGGCCGACGCCGTGACGGTCGCTTTTCTTTGCCGAGTGCCCGATAAAAGACACTCGGCAAAGAAGGCTTTGCCGATCAATTTTTTACCGTGTGTTCTTTGCCAAGTGCTGCACTCGATAAAGACTTTGCCGAGTGCCTCAGGCACTCGACAAATAACCTGAATCCAGTAAAGTTAGCAGCCTGCCGACCTACGCCATGGGCGCCATGCTCCTTCCCCCGGGGTCTACGCGGCCATTGATGCCAAACGCAGAGCCTTTATGTAGTCTGGGTTTGACCGTGCTACCGGTGCCTGGTGCCTCGTCGCCTGTGGGAAAAGGTTCGCGAGCTATGGAAGGACGGGGGCCTCGGCGTCAAACGCCTGGAGACCCAAAATGCAGCCTTACTCCTCAAGCTCCTGCACCGCCTCCACCACTCGGATAGTTATACCTGGGCGCGCTGGGCTGCGTCCCAAACCGCGCTCTTGGACCTGAACGACAGTCTCAGTGGGGCTCACTAGACTGCGCTCCGCCAGCTGCCGCCGGCGTACCAGAGAATGACGACGGTTTCGATCGGTGACGGCAGCTCCACCGACTTCTGAAGAGACACATGCATGGCTTCTGGACGCCTCCCTCACGGACCACATGCCGGCGCTGCATAGCCATATGGCCGGGAGCGCGACATCAATCCGCGACGTCGTGCGGGCTAGGATCAGGAACGTGGTCCAGTGCCATCTCTCTACACAGGCCGCCGCTGACCTAGAGGAGCTATCTCGACGTAAACCTTACGAACAACTCCGACGTGCGGCACTGCTGCTTCGAAGGCCCCGATCACCGTCGCTCGTCTGTCCTCATCTACAGAGCCTCGATGCTATTATAAACGATGGGCAATATAAACGACAAAGAACAGTAGATCAAGCACAGGGGACACGAGATTTTAACGTGGAAAACCCTCCCAAGGTGGAAGGGAAAAAACCACGGGTACCGGCCAGTAAATCTTCACTATATCGGATGAGGTTACAAACGTCGGGGATTTACCACTTTTCTTATCCCAAGACAACGGCTTACATGAAGTATATATAGATGGAAAACCCTAATAGGTAACGATCCGTACCGCGGGGGGCTTCGCCCCCCCCCCCCTCCCGCACCCCAAGGAGTCCCTGGTTGCGGCGGCGAAACATGATGTGCTAATTTCAACCTCCGCTTTCCTTTGGCCCAAGCCTTCCGACGACGGGCCTCGTTTCGCTCCAGCAGAAATTAGCCTTTATCTTATACATAACTGAATTTGTATCACAACTCAACAGATGCGCGGTGACCAAACCTGCCCCTCCTTCAACTTCATCTGGCGCAACTTTGCCCCACCCCAGGTCAAGTTCTTTGGATGGCTCCTCACCAAGGACATGATCCAGTGCAAGACCAACCTAAGGCGCAAGAATATCCTACAGGACGCCGTCTGCGACATTGTGGTGACGACGAGGAGACCGGTGACAACATCATCACAGGATGCCGGTTTGCCAAGTCCTTCTGGAGGCATATTGGATGGCAACCAAACTTGATCGCTCCTGCTTCAGAACTATAGAAGTCCACCCCGCCACCCCATGTTCCACCGTACCGCCGGCGGTGAGCACCCTCATCATCCTATGCTGTTGGGAGCTCTGGAAACACAGACACGACGTCGTGTTCCGTGGCTTGCCCATTGACCAACGCCGTCTATTGGCTGCTTGCCAAGAAGCGGTCAGGACCTGGAGCTGCCGCCTCCCACCAAGGAACGCTGCACTAGCAGAACTCTGGAGCTCAGTGTTAGGCATGTAATCTAACCCTCACCCCCCTCTAAATGATCTCCTTGTAAACGGATTGGCGCCAAAGCCCTTCCACCTCCCGGCTAGCCTGGTATCTGTGGAATGAAAATTCAGGTGGGGAGACCTTACTCCCCCCGGTGTTGACCTAAAAAAATGATCGCACCAAGATGTGGAAAAGACAACACCTTTGTTATCTCTTGCTATTATTTCAACCCCTATCTCCTTCTATTGTTCCTCGCACGATCCTATCTCTAGTTTGTATGTTTTATACTTCAGTACCTGACATGTCATGAACAGTGGTACAAGGTTAAAAAATTCACCAAAATTTCATGAATTTCGAAAAAAACCAGGGGTGTTCGAAAGAAAATTCCAAAATTTCGCATTACACTAATACATGTGTTATATAACTCTAAACTCGTAATTTTCTATTGTTTATGTTGTATATTCTTCTACTCAATAATACGTAGGCATAAATCATGTTAATAATATGAAGAGCGGGCCTGGTGCAAGCGGTAGAGTCTTACCGTCTGTGACCGGAAGGTCCCGGGTTCGAGTCATGGTCTCCTCGCATTGCGCAGGCAAAGATAAGTCTTGTCACTGACACCCTTCCCCAGACCCCTGCACTGGGTACGCCCTTTAAAATCATGTTAATAATATGTTTTGATATAAAAATTTTAGAAAAAAACTTACTTCATGTTTAAGTATCTAAAAAAATTTGTGATATTTTGAGCAAATTTTGCGAAATTCCGGTGGCTGAAAATTTTCTAATACCGAAATCTAAAATCTTGGTCATGGAGCAATATATATAAAAAGTATATTCTCAATAGATATTTATACAAACTATTTTCAGCTAATCTACTTGTCTTTTTCTCTTATATCATCGACTTATCACATACTTTTCTATCGTGGTTTCGTGTAAACCATTTTTTCCTCTATTTCTTAATTCCAATGCTATATTATCACTTTGCTCACTTAACACCATAATTAATATCATAAATTCCTCTTTCACTACTGGGTCAAGACAAACATCACTGTGCTCATCTTCGCAAAACGTTAACTAGCTTTGAACCTACCCAAAAGAAGGCTCACAAACCAGGCAAAACCAAGAGATTTTTTTTTGAGTGGGTAAAACGAAGAGATGTAAGCTTCGGAAAGATTACGTAGTGCGAACCTTTTTTTTTTTGAGTGACTACAGATCTTTCGGATGATTTTTTTTTTGAGTGAGTAAAACGAAGAGATGTAAGCTTCGGAAAGATTACGTAGTGCGAACTTTTTTTTTGAGTGACTACAGATCTTTCGGATGATTTCATTTGAGTCTATCAACCAGATTTTCATCCAATCATTACATGACACATAGGTTTCTGAAACCATATCAAAATCTGGTAGATAAAGGAAAATAATTACACCTAGATTTTACAGAAAAATAAAACAATGAAAATGAATGAAATTACAACAATCAACAACCAGATCTAATCAAATAAGCCACCTCCTCACGTGCAGCAACAAACCACACAGGAATCTCACGTGAAGAAAGATGACCAACAGAATATGGGACCACAGCAAGGAAAAAAGAGGGAACATGTGTGCCAAGGAAGAAAAAACAGCAAAGGTTGAAAAAAATGTTCGTCTGCTGTTGTTCGCCTGAGCTCCTGCTGTTCGCCTGCTGTTGCACTGCTGCTGAACTGATTAATTAAAAAAATGCAATCCAGCCGAGTAAACTGCAAAGAGAAAATACAATCCAGCAGAACAAACTGCTACCACTAGTCTGCAAAAAAAAAAAAAAAAAAAACAGAGAGTTGAGCTACGCTGGACTGAGAAACTGAAAATCAAAACAGATAACTCAGACTGTTCCAGGAAATCTGAAACACTAAAATAGGAAGAAGCTAGGAGAACGGAGAACTCAATGGATCTAAGAAAAATTGAAATACTGAAACACTGAAACTAAAAAAACATAAAAACTGAAACTGATCAAAAGAAGAAGAAAAAAACAAAACTTAACCAAAGACAAAACAAACAAATATTGAAACAGAAAACTTAAACATTTACTGAAACAGATTAACCACACTCTGATCTGCTTTTCTATGCTCTCTCTATCACTCCCTCCATCCTCAACCACCCCATTCTATGTGGATTTGTCTCAAAGGTACAGGTAGATTTAGGAAGACAGCAACACCCTAGACACCATGAACCTAAATACATGTTACTGCTCCTTCTCTTCAGTACCTCCATTGCTTGCTTAAGAATCAAGGGAGCACAACCATGGTCTCATGGCATAACAAACTAATGGAACAAGGCCCTATTCGGCTGGCGAGAAAAACGGCTGATGCTGATGCTGATGCTGATGCTGATTTGTTGTGAGAGTAAAACACTGTTATTTCGCTGAAAATGTACGGCTGATAAGTTCAAGCGAACAGGGCCCAAATAAATCAATAAAATAGCCATGTTCTGAAAAACTGAAATAATCGAACAAACAAGACCCTATCCAAGCAGGTCCTTCAACGAAATCAAATGGAGACAGAGGTGATGGCCTCTGCTGCAATAAGCCTATCGTATGGAGACGCAATGTGCGTAGGACACATCATGGCTCAAGTTATTAACTGAACTGAGATTCAACAAAAAAACTGAAATAGTTCACAGTATGCAAACGAAAGCACAGTCAACACACTTAGCCACATCAAAAATGAAAATGAATGAAACAGAACATAAAACGACTAATAAAACTAAACCACTGATAACTATAAGCTAATGGAAACATTTCAATAAAATCTACAAGACCAACTTAAGAGATAACACAAAGATTACAATAAAAAAACAGACATCACACAATTACAACTTGCAAAAGCTACCATTCTGACAAAAATGAGTACAGATAATAAAAAAACTGAAATATATGCAAGCAATAAAAAAATATTCAAAACTGAAAAATCAAAGACTAGTTGTTTGTGAGTTAGCCGGTGCAGTAGAAGCCACACACTGAAAACAAAAGACGGGGGAGGTCAGTTGGAACTAGTCACCAAATCTATAGGCCTAATTGTTGGACAGAGTGAGAAACCAAAGAACTAAGGATACTGACAAAAAGATAGTCAAAGACTAGTGCTCATTCATTGAAACATGGAAACAGAAAGCAGAAACAGACCAAAAGTCATCGACAAAGAAAAGGGTCATTCCATATTTCCATCAATGACTAACCTGACGAGACAATGGACTAATGCAAGGCTGGCCACTTGAGAATCCAGAAAATGAGCTTGGAAATGTCTGGACTGATGAAGATAGGTGCCTGACAGTGAAGTCCACTTTACCAACAAGTCCTGAAGTGAAAAAATGGAGATGGGATCAGCCTACTTAGGTAAACACATACCATCAAAAGAAAATATCAGATACAAACTACAATCTGGAAGTTTTCAACACTTAATCAGACTCTTTTTTTCTCCATTAGAGACTGAAAGTAAGCAACAATCTAAGGATACACTCTACATATATTACTAATACTGAAATTAGATTCAGAGAAACTTATACTGAAGATATAATGAAGCTATTTTTAGGAAACTTATACTAAAGATTGGGAGAAAATACAACAACTTATAATGAATATATAATTAAGATGACATGACAGAACGCCTAAAACTGAACCGAACACTCAAAATCAGGCACTGAAACAACATTGGAGGCACGCAGGAAAGCAGACTTGCAATGTGAAAACACGGTCGTTGATTTGGACCTCCTTGGTGAGGAAGTCCACGCCGATGGTGGCCTGGTACTGGTTGCTGAACTTGTTGTTGACGTGCCTACGCACAACAAACCGAGAAATCGGTCCCCGATCATTAATGAAACATATTATGTGCTACTAGCCAAAAAACATGCAAATAATAAAGTTTGGAGTTCTTGTATGACTATGAGTTTGTTGAAAAAAAGAGGAGACAAATATCTGGTGATACTTGCAGCCAAAACTTGGTTTCCACCAATTTGTGTAAATCTGAATGGAGTATGTGGTCATACCCATGTCTAGGGTCTCAGATTTTGGAGCATATATAGGCTATTGATCAGAAAACATATACACAAAAAGGACACCCTAAAAATATTGACCACTAATCAATAAATAAAAACCTAATATGGCCTAAAGTAGGCATTTTATCAAACACCTGAACTACAAAGCAACTGGGAACTACTGCTCCCCTGCTAATGGACGATAAAAAAATCTGAATCTCCCACAACTATGAATCCCTGTAGAAGCACAGCCGCACAGGTGACCAATGTTTGGGCTCTGGACGGTCATAAGACAAGCATAGGACAGAGGATCTCACCGAGGGCGAGGCAACCAAGTTTCTCGGAGAACCAGCAGCAGCGTCCTACCGATGAGTGCGAAACAGGGCTCCCGAAGAACCAGCACCAGCGTCCTTCATGACTGAAAATTGAAAAACTACAATACTGAAATTTGAAACACTGAACATTGAAGGAAAACTGAACCTCAAACTATACACTAACATATACTGAAATGTCCGAATCAATACTAATAAAGAAGACCACACATTGATAAACAATTCGGCTCGATCGGCATATGAACAGATAGATACAATCACAGAACAGCAGAGCAGGTGCTACCTAGGTACTAGCTGGTATTGGAATCGGCATCCATACCATACATATGGCGAGCAAACAGTAGTAGCTAAACTAATAAGCTACTAATTTGAGATGGCGTACACAGCGTACATGATGCCAGGGATGTAGGCAAGGAAGGTGGGGAGGAGACAGATCTAGAACTCGTGCCTGCACCCAAACCAAAAATGAATGAAATCAAAAATCAAATGGAAGACACAAATGACAACACGAACCTTTAGCTTTAGTAAGCGACGGATACGACAAGAGAAGCCCAGTCCTTCGTCGACAGTGACGCCAGAGCCGGAGTTGTCGTCGGCACTGTTAGAATCCCGAACCGGCGAGAGGAAGAAGATGAACAACACACGCGAACACAGTGGACACACGATGATTTGTTGCTGCAAAGCGGCAGCGTTTTCTGTTGCTTGTTATCTCTATTTAAAGGAAGTACATGCATTGTTACATGGAAACAAATAACCGAGCTAATCCCGGCATGCTCCTGATAGGTAGTTGCCATCCCAACCACCTGGGCCATGCCACAATCCTTGCGCAGCCGCTAATGGTGCTAGCCGCCTCTACCTGCTATAGTTAGGAAGCTCAGGACTTATCTCAACAATCTCCTCCTAAGTCCTAGAGCAACTAAACTAAATTTTTCATGCCGATCCCACCACGGAGTTCCTAAAACCGACTGCGGCCGAGCGCCTTCGTGAGAATGTCACTCAGCTGCAGCTCAGTGCCGACGAACTCGACGTCGATCAGCTTCCTGTCGCAGCATTCCCGGATGAAATGAAGCTTCACATCTATGTGCTTACTCCGGTCATGGTGCACAGGATTCTTCATCAGTGCGATGGCGGACTTGTTGTCCACCTTGAGCTTGGGCGCGATGACAGCTCCTCCGATGAGTTCAGTCAGCAGCCGAGCCAGCCAAACCCCTTCACACGCAGCTCCGGTAGCCGCAATGTATTCCGCCTCGCAAGAGGATAGTGTGACCACCTTTTGCTTCGCCAACTGCCATGCAATCAGCCCATCGGCGAGGAAGAAGATGAGTCCACTGGTGCTTTTCCTGTCATTGACATCTCCTGCCAAGTCGTTGTCGGAGTAGCCCATCAGGTGTGGCGTGGTGTCCTTGCCTCCTCCCGGGTGGTAGTGCAGACCCCAGTGCACCGTGCCCGCAACATAGCGGAGGACACGCTTGACAGCTGCGAGATGCTCTTGCCGCAGCGCCTCCATGAACCTGCTGAGGTAGCCCATAGAGTACGCCAGGTCTGGCCTGGAGTTGCACAAGTACCTCAAGCTGCCAATGAGGCTGCAGTACTCGGTGGCGTCCACGCTCGACGTCGAACCCTCCTTCAACAGCTTCAGCTTCATCTCCATGGGCGTGGCGCTGGCATTGCATCCAGCCAGCCCCGCCTTCTCGAGAATCTTGGTGGCGTAGGCGCTTTGGCGGAGCGTGATCCCTCGGGCTCCCTGGGTGACCTCGAGGCCAAGGTAGTAGGAGAGGAGCCCAAGATCACTCATGCGGAAGATGTTCCGCATCTACATCTTGAACTTCGCCACGGCACCTGCATCACCACCTGTGATAATTAAGCCGTCGACGTACATGCCCACGATTAGGCGTCCTCCTCCTTCGCCATGGGTGTACATCTCGTGCTCGTCGACGCAGCGCGTGAATCCGAGCGATAGCAGCTCGGTGTCGAGCTTCTGGTTCTAGGCGCGCGGAGCTTGGCGAAGTCCGTACAACGCCTTGTGAAGCCGGAGCACCTTGTACTTGTGCTTGTCGTCGACGAAGCCAGGAGGTTGCTAAACGTACACTTCCTCCTAGAGCTCCCCATTCAAGAACGCCAACTTGACGTCCATGTGATGAACACCCCAGCCGTAGTGCACCGCGATGGCGAGCAGCAGCCGCACTGACTCCAGCCGGGCAACGGGGGCGAACACTTCTTCAAAGTCGATGCCGGGGCGCTGTACGTACCCCTTGGCGACGAGGCGAGCCTTGTACTTGGCGATGTTCCCGTTCTCGTCGCGCTTGACTTTATACACCCACTTGAGCCCGATGGCGCGGTGTCCTCGTGGAAGCTCCACCAGCGACCAAGTTTTGTTGTCACGGATGGAGTTCATCTCCTCCTCCATCACAGCAATCCAGTTTGGATCGCCGCCGACCTCCTTTAGCGATTTCGGCTCCTCCACGCTGACTGCATGGAGTTTAGCTTCAACGGCGTCGCGGTGCGCCAGACCTGGAACGGCATCCGTTCCGAGGATATTGTCTAGCCTCCTGTACCTGTGCTCCACGTCCTCGTCATCATCAGCGTCGAGGTTGGGATCGTCGCTGAGAGGCGTCGCAAACTTGACTTGCATCCCAGTGGGAGCGATCAGAGTACGTGGCGATGGTGTATCGGTGGATGTAGTAGGTACGGGCGATGTGGCAGGCGCAAGGGACTTCTGGAAGGTGGACGGTGTCGCAGGTGCAGACAATGATGCATCCAACGGTAGTACGTCAGTAGTATGACGCTGGAGTTCGTACCCCTCCTCGATGGTGAAGGGCTCCAGGTCGAGGTCGATGGAGGTGTCTGCCCAGTCCCAGCGCGCGCTTTCGTCGAAGATCGCGTCGCGCGAGACGTGGACTCGTTCCATCACAGGGTCGTAGAAGCGGTATGCTTTAGACCTGCTCTGGTAGCCGATGAAGACGACCTTCTGGCCGCGGTTGTCGAGCTTGGTGAGGTGCGGGCGAAGGCGCTTGATGTAGGCGACGCATCCGAACACTTTCAGAAAGGGCACGGGGGGTTTCTTCCCATACCACGCCTGGTAGGGGGTCTTCTCGTCGAGCGCGGCCGTCGGTGCCCGGTTGAGGAGGTACACGGCGGTGTGCACCGCCTCCCCCCATAAGTGTCTGGGCACACCCGCGCGCGCAGGATGCTCCTTGCTGTCCCCACGATCATCTGGTTCCGTCGCTCTACAACGCCGCTTTGCAGACCGCCTCCGGCAACGCCAGAGCTGGCGCTGGTGTCGGCACCTACGCCCACGACTCGGCCTCTGGATGAAATTTTCAGCATATGCAGATGAAATTTGTCATTTTCATATGAATTTTTGCAAAACGAGTTTGAATCTCAAATTTTGTGACAATGCACATCTATAGATGCACTGTTGGTGTGTATAGTTTCAAATTTTTTGAAAACTCGTAAATATGATTTTAATGGGGTTTTCATGGATTACATTGAATATTTTGCCCAAACCTCCCATGGAGCCCTATAAAGTTCTGTCTCTCTCCTAGGATACTGAAACCTAATCTTGTCTATGTCCAACTCAAATTTCTGAATAATTGGATTTATCTAACCACTTAGCTCTACCTTTTCCAAAAAAAAAAATTTTAACTTATCTTAGGGAACAAACTGCCTGTATGTTGTGAAGATTATATTTTATTTTAAGGCTCCTTGGAAGAAAAGAATTTTGTAGGAAAAATAAATTGAACTCCGAAGTACTCTAAAATCCCTTTGTTCCTCTCCTATGCTAAAATCCCGGTGGCCGCGAGCGAGCGAGCCCCCGATGGCGCCCGGTGCCCCCGGCGCACGTGCTCCTTCCTCGGCATCGGCATTTGCGCTGTGGGGCAAAACTGTCTTTTTTGCAGGATAGGTCCCACATGTGTGGGGTGAAGTTGGGATGTGCTACTATTTTTAGCTTTAGAAAAAATCTATATAATCCCCTCTCATTTGATGATGTGTCTATTTTATCCTTGAACTATAAAAACCACGTATTGAACACCTAAACTTTTCTAAACCAGTTATTTAACTCCTAGTTGTTTTGGCTGGTGGTATTGTTGACATGTCTGTCCGAGCTAGCTCACATTGAAACGTTGGTGTTTGGGCCCACACGTCATAGAAAGGCAGCGCATACTCCCACCTTTTTATACAGAGGCAACTCAGGCAAGGCTGCTGAGAGGTTCCCGCGCCGGACAGGGTTTCCCACGCGCTGCACTCCTGTCCCGTCCCGCACCGTCGTCCCGCGCTGCGCTCCCGTCCCGGCCTGCACCGCGGCGCCGCTAGCTGTGCGTGTCGTGGAGCGGCGCGTGCGTGCATTCCTTGAGGGCTCGAGCTGCGGCCGGAGACGGCTACCGTGCAGTCCGTGGTGGCCGCGGCCACTGTGTCGTGGCTTGATTTGCGGCTGCCGGCTGAGCTGAGACGGGAGACGGTGTGGTGAACGTTGCCGTGGCTGCCTCGAACTGCGCTCTCTTCATCAGTTTGGACATGGAATTGTGAGAGAAAAAAGTTAGAGAACATGGCTGGTTTCAGCACCTAGTGCAGCCATGAATGCGAACTCTAGCTAATACTGAACTCCAATTTCATTTTGTACCAAATTTACCAAGCTTTGGGACCTTATATCTTTCAAAGCATTAAGGTTTTACCCTAGGTCCTAAAACCAAAATGGTACCATGAATGATTTTTGTCAAAAACGATTGAGTTGTTTACCCATGAATATGAGAGAAAGGGGTCAATCAACAGAGCTGGTTTAGGCTCTAAACTTGAGCCTAGTACTGAATCAGCACCGGCAGCAGTCTCCCTTCGAGGCTGCGCAGTGGACAAGTCGAGGCTGGCGCAGGACCTGAGACAGTACAAGTTCCGTATCCTATCCGCGAGTGAGCCGCTGAGATCTGAGGACTGAACTTTGCAGACAAAGAGGCGCTTCCGATGGCGGACGCAGATTGGTTGATGGCGAGCAGCCTCGCCTCAAGCTCTGCAGAGACATGCACCTCCTCCTCCGCGCGCTTCCCTGCGGCAGTCCGCGTCCGTCTGCACGGCCGCCCGCCTCTCACAGTCCTTCAGCAGTGGCCTGGCGTCTCGATTGCTGAGGGCTGCTCGTCTTCTCCTCTGGCAGCGACCGACGTCCCCGCAGTGGTCGGCCTCCTCTTCTCCACGGCGTCCTGGCAGCACAGGGCAGTGCGGTCGCCTTGGTGCGGGAGAGCAGAGTCCACACACGGCACGCCACTGTCTCCTGCCGACAAAACTAAGTCTGTGTATTTTGCGTCGGTGGAGCAGGATGAGCTGAACGGGGAGGTGGCGCGGCTAAATCGCCTGAGCCGCATGCAGAAGAGCATCGGATTCAAGGTAGACCGCCGCATGAGCAAAACCACCTTGCAAAATCACTTAGGCCCATACGTTTCAAGGGGAACTGTAGCCTGAAATCATCCCTACCCGATTTACTTGCATAATTTGTATAAGTTTTGATCACCTGGATTGATTCCAGGAGGAATACTGAGTAACCGAACGAGGCCTTAAGGAGTTATTTAAACGGTATTGCATAGTTTAAGGTGTATAATGTCTGGCTTTATAGTTTAGGAGGCAAAGTAGACAACCTGCCATCCGTTGGGGTTATATAGACTTTTTTCTTTCAGCTTTATTTCAATTCATATTTTTTTTGTGAGAGAAGGAGAAAAACAACTTCACCAAGAAGCTGTTTTAGAAATGAGTATCTCTATCTCCACCCCTATAAAACACCGATTCAAACATGTGGAGCACCAGAAGAGTCAATAAGACATGTTCTACTAGACTGCACTGTGGCCAAGGATTTTTGGTCTCAAACAAGATTGGCTGCAGGGGTTAACATACCGAGCTTGCAAACAACCACCTGGGCCTCTGATCTGATGTATGGGCATCCTTTGTGGCATGTGGGCTCTCTGGATGATGCGCAACAAGCGGTGTCATGGTGAGCAATCGATGACAATACAACAAGCAGCACTATGGGCAAGGGATACGGCCTTCGATCTCTGGCAATTGGTGCACAAGCCGGAGCCTGTCTGTCGCTTCGGGCTGGAAGCCGCTAGCGTCAGGCTGGGTGAAAGTTAATACCGATGCAGCGTTTCATGCGGGCAGAAAGGAAGGAGCGACAACAAGTATTATTCGAGATCATCATGGAGGTTTTCATGCGGCACAAGCGCAGTGGTATGATCACTGCTTAGATGTGTGCACAATGGAAGCAATGGCGTGCCATGATGGATTGATGCTGGCTGTAGAATTGGGGCTACAGCGGATTGCTTTGGAGACTGATAGCCTGGAGCTAGCCCCGTTAGCGGCTGGTTGATAAATAGTGTTTACTGAGGGGATCAACCGGCTGGTCTGGATGGAAGGAGGAGTCACACAGGTCCATCGTTGATCCGGTATTACAGGAGATAGATCAATTTAGACTTGCCTTTCAAGAATTTTCTTTTTATCGTGTTAGTAGAAATTATAATAAGATTGCACATTTGTTAGCCAAAGTAGGTCACTAGTACAAATCGCTCGGAGAGGTGGCATGTAACTCCAGCGTTTGCTAGTGATTTGATCTTGTACGAGGCCTCGGCCGGTTGAGTTATTGAAAGGCAAGTTTAAAAAAAAAATTATTCTATATATATTCAACAATTATCTTTTCTCACCGCTACGACCTAAAAGCTAAATCCACACTAAAATAGACAAAAAAAAAACATCATCGTAAAAACGTACGTACCAGATTAACTCTTCTCCGTTCTCTCTCCGTCCTTAACCATATCCGACGGTCATCCTTCAACGGATCTGCACCTCCTTCGGTCGCACGCCCTCCCTCCGCCCCCACGCCCGCGCGGTGCACCCACGGTTCGATCCCTGGATTCCCCAAAATTTTTCCCCTCTAGTAGACGCTCTCTCCCCGTTCGTGTCGACGGAGTGGACGAGGCGGCCATCGAGGCCGACGCGGCTGTGGGGAACCTTGACCGCGCGGGAGTGGCCGAGGCCATCAAGGAGATCGCCGCGCGCTCCTACGTGGTCACAGGTCTGAATCTTCTCCGTGGGCGCCGCAGCGGCGCGAACAGGGCCCCGGCGGTCGGCGCCCCCAACGGCAGATGCGGAGGGTCGGGCTCGGCGTGGCAGCGGTCGCCGCCGCGCTGGTGGCGCGCAGGGCATCGGCGCGGGTGCGCTGGCGCCGGGTCGTAGCGCTGCTCGGGGAGTTCCAGGATAGGGCGCCGCCGCCTGGCGAGGCGCGAAGCCGGGCGGGGCCGCCAGCGCCGGGGGAGGCAGCCTGCACGGCGGCCGGCCAGGGCATGCGGGTCAAACGGCCGCCGCGCCGCGCGTGACGCCTCCGGCCGGCCCCCTTCTGCTCCGTCTACTACTGCCCAGTACGTGGTAATCCTCCTACTTCGAGCCATCCAATGCGCTGTCGATGCATCCCGTGCTCCTAGCCGCATCCATGCCGCCCTGCTTGGCTGCTGGAAATCGAGGTTTGCAGCTCTGGCCAAATCCTCCGCTCGGTGGGTAAGACAAGAAAAAACTAACCAAACCGTTGACCTCCTGGTGGAATTACTGAAATTTAGTTTTTTTTTCTTCCCTCCAATAGATGGATTTGGAGATGGAAAGCGCCTCGCAAGCCTGAAGACTACGAACAGGAGTGGTGATTAATCAGGTACTGTCATCAGTTTTAGGGGTTCCTGTGGTTCTCATGATAAATAATCAAATCCTATTTTACTAATTCTACAATATTCATTCTGCTCGCAGCAGTAACAAAACTTCCACGGTCTCTGCTAGCGACACCTCAATAAGCTTCCTGCTGCCTCGGTGAGCTCTTCCGTTTTCCTTGTTTCGGTCATTTTTTTAGTTCAAAGTTCTCTGTGTAACTTGCATTGCTCTGAATTGCTTCATAATTGAATCTGGCGCTTGTGCTGCTGATTGTTTATTGATTTTTTTTTTTCCAATTTCACCACTTCAATGAATAGATGATTGCTTTTTTATACTCCAATAACCTCCTAGGAAAATGGTACCGAAAATGGCTTTTGCTTCTGTAGTCGGTTGCTGTTTTTGGAGCTGCAGCGGTATCAGAGAATAGTTTTGTTGGGAAAATGGAATGGATTATTTCTCATTTACCTTGAAGTGGAGCAAAGTTGGCAAACTCCACACCATCTACTATTTGGTTTCATCGGATTGAGGTAGCAACCAGCACTGTTATATGATTTTTTTAGGGGAACAGGAGGGGCTTGCTGTTGAGGACTCCTTCGTTGGACGCCAGTATAGGCGCCGGCCTAGGCGTCCACGAGAGTCCAAAGAGTCCAACCGTGGCTAAGGCCCGGTTTGTTAGGAAAGTAAGGGTCAGGGAGAGATTTGGTTGATTTGTTAGGAGATATGTCTCTGTTCTATAACAGAAATGCTATACAACACACGTGTGTTTTAGCAAAAAAAAAAAAACACATGGATTTTAGTCCACAGGATCATTGCCTCGGTTACAACACTCAGGTTGTTTTGTTTCCTGGCGACACGCGATTTCCTGGCCGCTGGATTTGACGCTCGATTTCGTGTGCTGTTTGATTTGTCTCAGCCGCTGCCGTCTGAGTTAGGCATACAGAGATACACGTACGTACCGTACCATGAGGGGCGCAGCACTGGTCCATAAGGGGCGCAGGGAATACACGTACGTACCGACGTACCGTGTACGCCCGACGCGGGCCAGTAATACACGTACGTACCGTGTACACGTGACGCGGGAATACACGTACGTATCTTTGTGTTATAATATATTGTCCTTGTGTTATAATATATTATTTTTTGTCCTTGTCTAACTATAAGAAAAAATATTGTGACTTGTTAATTGTTTTTGTGTCAACATATATATTAATTTTTGTCCTTATCTAACTATAGGAAAAAAATTGTGACTTGTTAATTGTCTTTGTGTTATAATATATTAATTTTTTTGTCCTTGTCCAACTATAGAAAAAAAATTGTGACTTGTTAATTGTCTTTGTGTCAACATATATATTAATTTTTTGTCCTTGTCTAACTATAGAAAAAATTATGACTTGTAAATTGTCTTTGTGTTATAATATATTAATTTTTTGTCCTTGTCTAACTATAGAAAAAAAATTATGACTTGTTAATTGTCTTTGTGTCAACATATACATTAATTTTTTGTCCTTGTCTAACTATAGAAAAAAAATTTGTGGCTTGTTATATTAATTTGTTGTGACTTGTTAATTGTGTGGGCAGCCGTTTGATTTAAATCTAACGTTGTTAGATATCGTGTGCTACTTTCCTCTGAAACAACCGAAGTTTGGTCCTGACAAAAATCGTGTGTTTTACACTAATCTAACAACCGAGTGCTAGGTCCTCGTGAAACACACGGGTGTAGCATAGACAGATTCGTTCTATAAAGGGGCATCTAGATTGTAATCAGGGGATATCGAAGAAGGAATAAACTCTCCCTGTATCAGGGTGGGAGTTTCCCTTTGACGGTGGCGTCGAGCGCCGGAGAAGATCCCACCGCCGAGGTTCCTCGCTATCCTCTGCGTTCCAATTCTCAATCCAGCCTCCTTCAACACTCTCCCCTCCGTTCACCACACCGCCGACGCCGTATCAATTTGGTATCGGAGACCTCCACGAGTGCATCGACAACCATGTCCAGCACTCCCTTCAACCCTGCGGCCTTTGAGGCGAAACTGGATGCAAAGCTGGACCGTATCTTCGGTCAGCTTACCACCATCACCAACCGTCTCAACTCCCACGATTCCCGCCTAGCGCGCGTTGAGACTGGCAAGCCCAATTTTGGCAAGGGCGGGGCGGACGTGGCTGGCGTCGGGGATGTCCATCGCGACGACAGCGGCACCCACCGTGAAGACCGCGGGGACTACGACGCCCGTGGCTCTGCTCGGGACAGCGCCTGGGAAGACTTCCGCGCCCGCGTGCTTCGATACCGCACGCGCTATTTCGACTCGCACGATCGGTTTGCGCGTCGCGATCAGTAGGGCTTTGGTCGCGACTTCTACAGCCGGGGCGCCCGCGACTACGGCATTCGCGATGACCGCGGTTTCGACTCTGGCGGACATGACTTCGACCGTGGCGCCTTTGGGCGCGACTACGACTACGGCAGTTGCGCCTTTGGCCGCGGAGGGCGCTGCTGTGAACGATGTCGCCGGCCGTCGTGAACCCCACAGGCCACCGAAGTTTCAGTTTCCTAGCTTCGATGGGGAGTCTGATCCGCTCATATGGCTCAACAAATGTGACAACTACTTTCGTGGACACCATGTGACGGAGGACGAGAAGGTCTGGATGGCGTCGTTGCACCTGGATGGCACCGTGGCCGAGTGGTACTACCAGATGGAGCGCGATTTTGGGATGATCTCTTGGCCCCGCTTCGTCGAATTCGTCAACCTCCGCTTTGGTCCGCCAATTCGCACTAACTCTGTTGTCGAGATCAAGGCCCTGGTCCGCATGGGCACAGTGGAGGAATACTCTCGGCACTACCTAGCCCTGCTCTCCCGCTGCGACAACCTCTCCACGCAGACGGCCATTGACCACTACACCGGTGGGCTAGGTCAGCCGTTGGCCTCAGATGTGGAACTCCAGGACCCAGTCGACCTGTAGCATGCCATGAGTTTGGCGCGGGCGTATGAGCAGCGCCACCTGGTGGAGGCCTCCACCGTCAACAGTTCGGCGCCACCCAAGTCCTCTACTCGCCGTGCCTCTGCGTCAACTGGTGCGGGTGTGCAGGACAACAAGACGGAAGGGCCGCGCTCTCGCTTTCGTCGTCTTACACAGGCGGAGATACAGGAGAAGCGGCAGAATGGCCAATGTTACTTCTGCCTAGAGCCTTATTCCAAGGACCACAAATGCGCGGCGAAGGGCGTCTTCCTCATGGACCTTGCGGAGGGCGAGGACGATCCGTTCGGCGACGATGTCACCGACTTGGAGATCTCCTTGCACGCACTGATTGGCCTCGGGCCTGCTGATTCCATGCTGCTGTAGGTTACCATTGGAGGCGTCCCGTTCAAGGCACTGGTGGATACCGGTTCCACGCACACCTTCATGCACTCCGATGTGGCCGCTCGCCTGGGCCTCTCGGTTACCCCACGCGCCGGCCTCAATGTCATGGTGGCCAATGGCGATCGCGTGTGCAGCCTAGGCGTGTGCCTTGCCACCGATGTCGTCATCCAGGGCGAGCGCTTCGCCATCGACTGCTTCGCCCTCGGCGTCCAGCGGCTTCGTACTTTGGGACCTATCGTTTGGGACTTTGCCGCCCTCTCGATGGCCTTCTGGTACAACGGGCGCTCGCACCACTGGATCGGCATGAGCCGCCCTGGCATGGCTGTCCGCATCATCGCCGACCCCCGGGGTGTTGGAGGAGCTCTTGCAGTCATACGCCGACATCTTCGAGGAGCCGTGCGGACTGCCACCAGGTCGCCGCCACGACCACCGCATCCACCTCGTGCCTGGCTCGCCTCCTGTGGCTGTGCGGCCATACCGATACCCGCAACTCCTCAAGGACGAGATCGAGCGCCAGTGCGACGACATGTTGGCGCAAGGGATCATCCGGGAGTCTACTTCGCCGTTCTCCTCCCCAGTGCTCCTAGTTCGCAAGCACGACGACAGTTGGCGCTTCTGCGTTGACTACCGCGCTCTCAACGATTGCACTGTCAAGGACAAGTTTCCTATTCCGGTGGTGGACGAGCTGCGCGGTGCCCGCTTCTTCATCAAGATTGATCTTTGCAGCGGGGTACCATCAAGTTTCGAACGCACCGCGGCCACTTCGAATTCCTCGTCATGCTGTTTGGCCTCACAACGCCCCTGCAACGTTCGAAGCACTTATGAATGATATTTTGAAGCTCTACATTCGCCGCTTTGTGCTTGTGTTTTTTTATGATATTTTGATCTTCAGTTCTTCCTGGGCGGAACACCTTCAGCATGTGCGAACAGTGCTGCAGCAGCTGCGCGTTCACCGTCTCTTCGCCAAGCGCTCCAAGTGTTTTTTTGGCGAACCCTCGGTGGCATACCTCGGTCACATCATATCAGCTGAGGGCATTGCCATGGATCTGGCGAAGGTGGAGGCAGTGGAGGCTTGGCCGTGGCCTCTCACGGCCCGCGCTCTCCAGGGGGTTCCTGGGCTTGACCGGATACTACCGGAAGTTCATCGCCGGTTATGGCGGTGTGGCGGAGCCCTTGACGGCACTCTTGAAGCGCAAGGCGTTCTCCTGGACATCGGAGGCTGATGGGGCGTTGTTGGCCCTCAAAAGGGCACTGATGACGGCGCCCCTGCTCCAGCTTCCTGACTTCTCCAAGCGCTTCATCGTCGACTGCGACGCGTCGGGGGCAGGGTTCGGTGCTGTTCTCCTTCAGGGGGACGGTGCGGTGGCCTTCAACAGCAGGGCGGTCGCTCCCCATCATGCCAAGTTGCCGGCATATGAGCGCTAGCTCATCGGTTTGGTGAAGGCGGTCCGTTATTGGCGGCCGTATTTGTGGGGGCATCCATTCACTGTTCGTACAGATCATTGGAGCTTGAAGTTCATATTGGATCAGTGCCTCACTACAATTCCGCAGCACACTTGGGTCACCAAGCTGTTCGGCTACGACATCACTGTTGAGTACCGACCTGGGAGACTCAACACCGTCGGCCTAAGGCTGGATGAAAAACTCGAAGCTCGTTAGCTCGCTTGGCTCGTGGCGGGCTCGACTCGGCTCGGCTCGGCTCGTTATGATAACGAGCCGAGCCGAGCCAAGATTTTAGCTTGTTAGCTATAACGAGCGAGCTCGCGAGCTAAACGAGCCAAGCTTCCAGGAAAAAAAGTATCAAAACTTATATTAGTTTTTGTATTGCTTCATGTCTTGCACTTTACAATTGACTGGTAACTGGTCTAGACCCTATAAATTGACTGGTAACTGGTCTAGATGCATTTCTTTTATATTATTATTATTCTCAAACTTTAGATAAATGCAAATATTATATTTTGTGTATTTTTTATACTTGGCTCGCGAGCTTAACGAGCCAGCTCGAGCTTTTAACGAGCCGAGCCGAGCTGGCTTTCTGGCTCGTTAGGATAACGAGCCGAGCCGAGCTAGCTCGTTATCTTAACGAGCCAGAACGAGACGAGCCGAGCCGAGCCAGCTCGTTATCCAGCCACTGTCCGTCGCCGATGCCTTATCTCGCTGGGATGAAGACCTTCCTGCAGTTCGGTCTCTGTCCGCGCCCATCTTCAACCTCTACGACGCTCTACGGGCCGAGCTGCAGGCCGACGGCCGAGCACAAAGTCTGCGCGACCAGCTGGCAGCTGGCACAGCCCCTGCTGGCTGGACTCTTGTTGATGGGCTGCTGCTGTTCCAGGGGCGCATCTTTGTGCCTGATGCCTCTACGCTGTGGCCTCAGCTTCTGCAGGAGGCTCACGACACAGGTCATGAGGGAGCTCAGAAGACATTACACCGGCTGCGTGCGTCCTTCTACAACAGCCGTGCACGCCGCCTTGTCGGTGACTTCATCTGCAGTTGCTCGGTTTGTCAGTGGAACAAGACTGAGCATTTGCATCCGGCCGGTCTCCTACAGCCGCTGCCCGTGCCGGAGCATGTCTGGAGCGACATCGCCATGGATTTTGTAGAAGGCTTTCCGCGTGTCAGCGGAAAATCGGTCATCCTCACCGTTGTCGACCGGTTCTCCAAGATGGCACATTTCATTGCCCTCAGCCATCCATATTCAGCGCAATCAGTGGCCCGTGCCTTCTTTGAGAACATCGTCCGGCTCCATGGGTTTCCATGCTCTATAGCGAGCGATCGAGACCCGGTCTTCACTAGCACCTTCTGGGAGTTGTTGTTCTGTCTTGGGGGGGGGTGGGGGGTGGGGGGGGGCGGGTCAAGTTGCTCCGCAGCTGCGCTTTCCACCCTCAGACGGATGGACAGTCTGAGGTAACAAACCGCATCATTGTCATGTATTTGCGGTGCCTCGCTGGCGATCGTCCGAGCTTGTGGCTGCAGTGGTTACCATGGGCGGAGTATTGCTTCAACACTTCATTCCAGTCCGCCCTTCGCGCCACTCCTTTTGAGGTTGTCTATGGCCGTGCTCCGCCAACCTTGCTGTCCTATACAGCCGGCATGGCCAAGGTGGCTGCTGTGGATCAGCAGCTTCGTGACCGCGACGCTTTCCTGCAGGATATCCGTGATCGGCTGCTGCTGGCTCAGGATGTCATGACTGAGCACCAGAACAAGAAACGGCGCTCTGTGGAGTACGCAGTCGGTGATTGGGTTCTGCTCCGTCTTCAGCATCGCACAGCTGCCGGCATCACTCCAGCATCATCCTCCAAGCTTGGGCCTCGTTACTTTGGGCCTTATCAAGTCACAGAGCGGATTGGTGTTGTGGCTTATCGCCTGCGCCTTCTTCCAAAGGCCAGAATCCATGCTGTCTTTCATGTGGCGTTGCTGAAGAAATTTGAGGGCGACCCTCCAGCTGAGTTGGTACCTCTGCCGTCCATTCTTCATGACCGCGTGGTGCCTACTCCTTCTCAGGTGGGTCTGTGCACGTTTGAACCGTGGTCGCTGGGAGTTACTTGTGCAGTGGGAGGGCCTGTGCTGCAGCTGAAGCTTCGTGGGAGCCTGTCAAAGACTTCAAGGAGCGGTATCTGCAGTTTCAGCTCGCGGACGAGCTGTTTGTTGGGGAGGAGGGAAGTGTTGTGGATTCCTTCGTTGGCCGCCAGTATACGCGCCGGCCTAGGCGTCCACGAGAGTCCAAAGAGTCCAACCGTGGCTAAGGCCCGGTTTGTTAGGAAAGTAAGGGTCAGGGAGACATTTTAGGAGATTTGGTTGATTTGTTAGGAGATATGTCTCTGTTCTATAAAGGGGCATCTAGATTGTAACCAGGGGATATCGAAGAAGGAACAAACTCTCCCTGTATCGGGGTGGGAGTTTCCCTTTGACGATGGCGTCGAGCGCTTCAGCCGTGACCACCTGAGAAGATCCCACCAGATCCCACCGCCGAGGTTCCTCGCTATCCTCTGCGTTCCAATTCTCAATCCAGCCTCCTTCTCCACTCTCCCCTCCGTTCACCACACCGCCGGCGCCGTATCACTTGCCCCTGCGGAGAACACAAGATGTGAGTGTCCTGTATGGCTGTATCATAAACTGATCCCTCCTTGTGAGACTTCAGACGCCCAAGCCTTTCCTTCTTTTTTCTGTGATGATGTGCAGAATATCTCTCAGCTAGCATCCATGAACTACGACCTGATGACGAAGCACAACTTCGATCCTTCTCAGTCCTCGAAATAAACCTTGATATCAGAGCAGTAAAGGTAGGTAATAATGTTCCATTTCAGAGCAGTAGGGGTGGCTGCTGCTAGCTTGAGCATGGTGGCATAGCAACCATATCCCATATCAACTTGAGAAGATTCCTGATTTTTTCCATGTACCATTTGATTGTTGCATCTATTTTATCTTCCATAGTTCCTGTTCTATCTAGACTTCAGATTAGTAAAGAAGTAATATATCCTGTGAATGGCTTTAGTATTTGCATGAGTCTGTCCATGCAGTATGTCATTTCACTTGAATAACAGAACCAGTTTGATGCGAGAATAGATGGGGCTCATTAGCTTTTTTTTTTAAGTCTACCAGCTCGTCAGATCAATTTATCAAGACTTTGAATGCTCTCAATTTGATCATTATTTGTGCAACAGTACAATTATACAAATTGCTTATAGCCAAAAATATTCTATCTGGTGATTGCTAAATTTTGACGTGGTAAAAGTGTTACTGAATTACAAAAGTTGGTGCTATTTTAGTCTTCAATATTCAAGCACTTAATTTGTGGTTTTGCTCTTGGGTCAGTATTCAAGACTTTTAAAATTTCTTGGAACTTTGATGAACTTGGCAGATAATCCCACCAGGGTGACCACCGGGCAGAAATGGAGAGAATCTGATGTTACACACAAGAATGCCAACTCTATATGCACCCTTAATTCGTGATGGGAGAATAAACAAATTCTATTGGTATGTTCTCCTATCTGGAGCAGTTCTGTACAATGATCTAGACCAACTGAAACTTCTGAACAGGAGTATTTTAATTTCCCTTTAGCCCTGTGTATAATTAGGTGTTTGCTTGTCTTCTTGGCATTGCCATTTTATACAGTACAAAATGTGATAGACTGAAGATAGGTGCCTGATTTTGTCAGGCATTTTTTTTTGTTTTATTATTCCTTTAATCGATCTCTACAATTTTGTTTTTCTTGCTTGCTTGAGATTGTCTGGTAAGGCAGGTATAGGCTACACTCAAACTGGCATCAAGTATCTCATTTTTTGTGGACTTGTTACCAAGGCCACAAGACAAATGATGGCATCTGCAACTTTTCACAATCAGCGTGGGGTGCAAGTGGTTAACACAAAGGGGAACTCTTTTGCCTACAAGGATATCAATGGATATCTACTTGCTTAATTACCTTTTGCCTTTTTTTAAAATTATCATCTTCTTTTCTATGTCTTCACCTATGATGAAAACCTGAATATCCAAATGATGATTGATGCAATTATGAGGTCAATTGCAATTTCCTACCCTGAATCGATTTTGGACTTAACGTGGCCCGTAGGGTTAGCACGGTTCTGATACCCTCCCTTTTTCTCCCTTTGTTTTCATCTCTTGGTTCATGTCAAGTGATTTTGAAGTTTATTTTTTCTTGCATTATGTGGGGGCACCATTTTGGATTAATGTGTCCCGTAAGCATTAGCATGGGCAATATACTAGTTTGTCTAAAAAAAACAGCTCACTGTGCCAAATAGGCCCTTTGTCATGGAATAAAATGCAAAACTCATTTCGAAGGACCATAAAACTTCGAACCATCAGATGCAAATCTCTCAGGTAGTCAGGTGTCCCTGCACTGCAGCCTGCAACTTGCTCCTAAAAGTCACTCGCAGTTGCAGCCGTGACACATCATCACACATGCATGCACCAAAGTCCACACGCCTTGCTATCAGAGAATGGATCGGATAACAATAGATAACAAGAGCAGATTCTCTGGCGCACACGGCCATCCACCATTCAACGGGTGCTGTCGCACGCGTGTCCAAATTTGTCCATAGGTAGAAGTAACGATCTATGGAGCTTTCAATCGATACTGTTCATCTTGTGAGTTTATGACTAAAATTGTAAAACATCACTGTTCAGTATACAACGTATTCACGAGGGCTCACAGATGGCCAAAATGTGTTACATTCTTCTGTGCAATGACCCATTCCAGTGGATGTGGATCGTGGATGGACATGGACTAGGCGGCGTAGAGCTCAGGCTTGGACAGCCTCGGCGTCGGCACGGCCACCAGCGGCGTGGCCTTCTTCATGACGATCGCGAACTTCTCGTCCAGCTCCAGCCTCGCGCCGGCCGGCAGCTCCCAGTCGAACGCCTGCAGCAGCATGGCCAGCGAGTAGGCCGTCATGCGGTCGGCCATGGCAATGCCGGCGCAGATCCTGCGCCCGGACCCGAACGGGAGGTACTCCATCTCGCTGCCGTTGAAGTCCCACTTGCGCCCTTCGCCTTCGCCGCCGGCGCCACCGCCCAGGAACCTCTCCGGGATGAACTCCTGCGGGTCCTTCCACACGGCGGGGTCCCTCATGATCGCCCACACGTTGACGAACACGCGGCACCCCGCGGGGACGCGGTACCCGCCCACCGTCGCGTCGGCGCTGGGGCAGTGCGGCACCATCAGCGGCAGCGCCGGGTGCAGCCGCAGCGTCTCCTTGAGCACCGCAGTGCAGGTAGTGCAGCTGCGGGAGGTGCGACTCCTCCACCACCGCGTCCCTGCCCACCACCTCGTCCAGCTCCTGCCGCACCTTGGCCAGGAGCTCCGGCTTCTGCATCAGCTCCGCCATGGCCCACTCCACGGTGTTCGACGTGGTCTCCGTGCCCCCGACCACCATGTCCTGCCGTTCGTTTTATTGGATGCATTAGCCGTATTAATTGGAGTAGTACTACTAAGTGACGTACAGGTTGGGTGATTAGCAGCTAGCAGGTGCTCGATGAATCATACCATGAGCAGTGCCTTGACGTTGGTCATGGTGAAGGATGCCTTCCCGTCGCCGCCTTCCTTCTCGAGCTTGAGCATGTACTCCAAGAAGTCGGGCGCCGGGGGCTGGCCGCCGGCGCGCTCGGCGCTGACCCTCTGCTCGATGATCCTGGCGAACATCTGGTTGAACCGCTCCTTGAGCACGTCGGACTTCTTCCGTATCCCCTGCAGGTCGAAGCGCGCGAGCGCCGGGAAGAAGTCGGACACGTTGGGCGCGCCGAGCATGTCGGTGATCTCGGCGACGAGGTGCCTGAACTCCTTGCCCACCGCGGCGCGCTCGCTGTCGCTGCCGACGTTGCCGCCCCACAGCGTGCCCGTGATGACGTTCATGACGGTGAGGAACATCTGCGCGCCGACGTCGACGGGGGCCGCGGCGCGGGCCTGCGCCTGGAGGTGTGCGAGCGTGGCCCTGAACTCGCGCGCGCGGAGGCCGTGCACGTTGTCCAGCCCCGCGGGGCTGAGCATCTCCCGGACGCACACCCGCCGCAGGAGCCGCCACGTGGGGCCGACGGGATTCCACACGATGTTCTGCCCGCCGCCGTAGGAGATGGAGCGCGCCGCGTCCGGGACGTCGCGGCCGGAGAAGACGAGGTCCTGCTCGCGCAGCACCTCGCGCGCCAGGGACGGGGAGCTGACCACCACGCCCAGCTTGGAGCCCAGGCGGATGGAGAATATGGGCCCGTACCTGCCCGCGAGGCGCGCGAAGTAGACGTGCAGCTGCGGGTCCAGCGACGGCAGGCTGCCCACCAGCGGCAGGCCCGTGGGACCCGGCGGGAAGACCGCCGCCGTTGCTCTTGCTCCCGCGGCCGCGCACCGCGGCGGCCACGAAGAGGAACGCCGCCAGGAGGAGCGCGCCGTAGAGGAGCGTGGTGGAGGCTGCTGCGGCGGCGGCGTCCATGGCTAAGTAGAGGCCGGGCAGAGCAGACAGTCGTGCACGTCTGGGAGCCTGGGAGCGGGACGGGGTGCAGACGTGCAGTGTGATGGGTGGCAGACAGAAATTATACCGGGCGCGGGCGGTGGCGGCCGTCCAGGCCGCGATATTTCCCAGCCCACCGGGACGGTGATGGCATCTCTGCCTGTGGACGGGAGCACGGAGGCGGGGGGCGCGACCGGAGATGCGGCGTTTGTCGCGTCCCGACACGCCGCGCGCTCACGGCCGACGACCCACCGCGAAAACAATGCGGCGTGGGGTGCGTGCTCAGGGCCGACAACGACCCACTGCGAAAACGAATGTCGCGTGGGGTCCTTTTGGACGCACACGCACCGCACCAGACGCGCGCAGGCGCAGCAGCTCCTGGCTCTCAAAGAACCGTAGCGTCTACTAGTTGAGATAGATAGAGTAGATAATTGGGCGTGTTGTGTCACATTCTCATTTAATTGGGCGTGTTGTATTTTAAACATTTAAAATGGGCGACATCTCGTGCTTTGGCAGATCTTTTCTCACGAAAATCAGTTTCATTGGATTTGCTGGTTCTCGGGTGGTACGCGCTTGGCCGGCGGGTACGGTAGCAACCATGGGCATGGGTTTGGACCTGTCGATGGAGTGTGGCCCGCCGTACGTGTCGCTTCGCATCACTTGTATAGTACTTGTGATGCCCGACGGCCGGAGAAATCGACGCCGGCTGACCGCACCTACCTCACGTTGCAGGCGGGGCGGGCCTCTTAACGAGACCCGCACACTCGCCCCGCAAAGTTTTTCTTCGTGGCTGTAGTGTGGCCCAACGTCTTTGAACCCGGCAAGTCCGTTGGGCAAGAGACAAAGCTCGCAACAACCCACAAGACCCGCAACACCCTCCTTTGCTCTCTCTTCCGTCTCGCCCTGAACCCTACCGCTATCGCGCTTGTCACGGTACAATGGCGTCAGCCGTCGGGCATCACCCTCCTCTTCTCTCCCTTCCAACTCGTCCTGGCCCTTGGCGTAGATGGAAATGCCGATTCCGGACGTAGCAGGCGGCGGAAACCTAGCCCTCGACTCGTGCTCCTCCATGGTGGAGCAAGAGGAGGCAGGAGAGGACGGGGGCCATGAAGCCTCCAAGATCCTAGCGTCGACTTCTGCGGGATTGGGGCGCTAGATCTCGGGTGTGGCTTCGTCGTCCTGCAATTTCTTATAGACAAATAAATATGGGTAAGGATTTTGCTCGGTTCCCTTTGATTTTGGTTGTTTACCTCTACAGTTCTCTCTTGAACTGATATACGAAGTAGAGCAGATTATAGAGTTGACACTCATAGTGCAAAGGATGATTTCAGCAGAGTGTTTTTAGTTGCATTTGTGTTTTAGGACCCTAAAGAAATTATACAGACTCCACAGTCCTACGTCGAGTTCATATTAATCACCAGAACATAGTGTTCATATAAAAATTGGACCGAACCAATTTTGAGCATGAACACAAACTAAAAACTGGGATTAATTATTGTCTAGAAATCTTTAAATATGGTCTTTTAAATCGTCTACTACAAATATTTAATTTTACTGTAGTCCATATTTTGTTGCCACCATTTGGTTGTCCTCTAGCTTATCATGTTATTGTATTCTATCTAGATGTGCTGGTGTGGACATGGCAATCCTGCCATCTGAGCTTGCGCCAGAAGAATTGAGTGGTCAAGAAGTAGATCAACAAAGCAGTAAGCATACAACTTCAAGGAGTGTGAACGTGAAGAAGTCATTGCTAGTGAAACGGATGTCATCTGCTGTTAATGCTCCAAAGCCTCCAACAGAGAAGCGGAGGAAGTCATCTGCTTCGAACGTGCAATTTGTGAGGTCCCCGCTACTGAATAGGATCCTAGCATCGCCAAGGATGCGCCACTCCAGAGCCAAACACCAGAGGTCACCATGTGAAGGATTGTCATCTTCAACCTTACCTGATGATACAAGAACGACTGCTTCTCCTAATCTTGGCAAAGATGCAGCATCAAGGAGCGTGGATAGGATCAAATCCTTGCTGTCAAAACGAAAGTCATCTGTTGTTAATGCTTCAAATCATCTAGAAGGAATGTAGAGGAAGTCACCTGCTTCACGTGTGCATTATGTGAGATCTCCTGTACTTAATAGAATGCTACAGTCAACAAGGATGAGACAGTCTCCGGTACTATATGCAAGATCACCATCTTTGTCTTCATCTGATGATACAAGAATGGTTATTTCTCCTGATCTTGGCCCAGGTTAGATTTAACTTTCTGCATATTGAAGCAACCAGTTTATGTCTCAAATTTTTCTTGTTGTCTTGACTTTGTTGATTTGTTCTATCTTGGTTAGGGTCCCGTTTCTACTGTCCTGATCCTTTAGATGAATTTTCTTGCTGCATGAGGTTCCCTTAATTACTGACTATGTATACTTTAGTAAATGCTTGTACTAATCAATACCTACATACTTATTGTATAGATGCATCAAGACTAATTAAGAGACGTAAACTTAGATCTGATGTGTGGAAATAATTTAAGCCTATTTATGAGGGGAATCTAGTAGTACAAGCTAAATGTATTCATTGTTTGGAGCTCTTGTCTGCTACTCAAGATAATGGTAGAAGTGCTTGTCATAGGCATTTGAAAGTGTGCAAAGTAAGGACTAGAATGAACCAATTGGTTGAAAGCATGAACACAGGACTATCCCCTGATTCACTAGCTCTGAAGAATTGGAAGTTTTACCAAGAGGTCTTACATAAAGTCATGGTTAACTTTATCGTATTGCAGGAGCTGCCCTTTAGTTTAGTTGACCATGCACCATTTCAGAAATTTATTGCTACCTTAAATCCTTGGTTTACCATAGTGTCTAGAACTACAATTGCTGATGATATTATGAGCTTATATGAGGATCGAAGGTTAGCCCTTCGGGAAACTATCAAAAATTCAAATTCAAGGGTCTGTCTAACTACTAATATTTTCCTAAACGGTAAACGGTCTTTACACGGTCGCCCTTCGTTTAGCGTTTAGGCTATTTACACAGTGTTTAAATGAAGTTAAACGGTCTAAACGGTTTTGTACTTTAAAAATACATATAATTATATATGTGCATATAAAAAATAAAGTATTCTAGCATTTATAAATATTTATCCGAGTAAAAATCAATTATTTTGGTATGTATATATATATTTATGCATGTGAAAAGAACCAAATATAGATATTTATGCATGTAACATATCAAGTGTACACATTTATAAATATAATAAACTTAAGTATACAAATTTATCCATACAAAACTAAACTAGATTTACCTCATGTTCGTCTAAACAGCCTAGCCTGTTTAATACTGTTTATCTCCGTTCCGTTTAGGCCGTTTAGACCGTTTTTTTTTACCGTTTAAACAGTCAACCGTTTAATTTCCGTTTACCCCCTAAACAAAACAGTTTACCACCGTTTATCGTTTAGTTGCCATTTAATCAGCCATTTAGGCCGTTTAGGCGAACACTGTTAACTGTTGACATGTGGACTTCAAATCAAAACCTAGGTTACTTGTACATTACTTGCCACTTCATTGATAATGACTGGATGTTGAAGAAGAGAATAATAGGCTTTGGTCTTGTAGCTTCACCTCATGATGGTTTTACTTTATTTAATGCATTGTTGAAGTGTTTGCAAGAATGGAAGTTAGAGCACAAGGTATTTAGCGTCACCTTAGATAATGCAAAGAACAAAACAACAACAACAACAACAACAACAACAACAACATGGTTGGTTCCTTAAGGAAAAATCTTTCAGAAAGACACCTTATGCTTGGAAATGGTGATCTCCTACATATGCGTTGTGTAGCGCATGTGTTGAACCTTATTGTTAAGGAGGGATTTAAGGTGATAGATGGTGCTACTGATCGCATTCGAGATAGTGTCAAGTACATTAGAAGCTCACAAGCCCGTAAACAACGTTTCGAGGAAATCATTGCACAATTAGGTATATCCTGTGAGAAGAGACCGTCTCTTGATGTTTCAACTCAGTAGAACTCAACTTATTTAATGTTGAAGTCTGCAATAGAGTATAGGGCAGTCTTTGATGTTATGGAGTCACAAGATCCTAATTACATGGACAAGCCTTCTAATATAGATTGGAAACATGGTAGACCTACTTTGCAATGTGTTCAAACCCTTCTATGATGCTACAAATATAGTTTTTGGTACATTATACCCAACAACAAACCACTGTTTCCATGTCCTATGGGAAGTCAAAGGAAAAATAGAAACTTTGAAATCAAATATAGATATTTCCATTGTAGTTATGGCGAGCAAAATAAAACTGAAGTTTCAGAAATATCGGGACATATGCTTGTTGCAGATATGTGTTCCAGTAGTTCTAGATCCTAGGTTTAAGCTCAGTTTTGTATCATTTCGTTTGGACGCTGGTTTTGGTGATAAAAGTCCAGCATACACTGAAATGGTAAAGGACCACATTGCAAAATCTGTTTTCTACATATTCATCAATGGCACCTGATTTAAACTACTCACAACCAGAGCCCAATGATGGAAGTACTGATGAAGATGACTGCTTGGGCAGACTTTGAACAACATCTTGCAGCACAAAAAAGGAAGAGTGAAAAGTTAGCTTGACGCATATCTGCAAGATGATCTTTTCCCTCGACAAAAGAAATTTGATATTCTACAGTGGTGGATGATGCATTCTACAAAGTATCCTATAGTTTCTCGTATGGCAAGAGATGTGTTTGCAGCATCCGCATCGGACTATAGCTTCTAAATCTGCATTTTCCACTAGTGGAAGAATTGTTAGCGACTACAGAAGCCGACTAACAAGCAAGAAAGTTTAAGCCTTAGTATGCCTGCAGGATTGGTTGAGAGCAGAAGGTACATTTTCTTTGAATTGTACAAAGTAGCATATTGTTAGTTTGAGTATTGTTGTTTGAGCAATAACGACACCTCATAACTCATTATTCGTTCTTGTTTCAGGTTTATCAGATGTTAAATTATTAGAAGATGATATTGGCGATGGTGATGATATTTGAGGAAAGGAGGTGTCAGGTTGAGCAAAGAAGGGTGGCAAAGAAGGGGTGCAAGATAGGGAGAACTAGAGAAGAAAATGACATTTTTGTTCATCAGTAGATATAGAACTCCTTTCAATTTAGCATTTCAACTTTATTTATGTTACTAGTCTTTTGAAATTCTTAAATATTTGGTCCTGGATTATTGCAGTGGGGGCATGGCTCCTTTTCCGGATCTGGTTCTTGTCATCATAAGTTCAATAGGACTTTGGTTAGTGATGTGGATGTAGAAGCTACATCATGTTATACATGGGGGCGAGGACTCATGTTCAGGGCTGAATTCGATGTGGGGTTGTAAGGGGATACAACGTGTTGGTTTATGCGTCATGGTTGTAGGCACCTGATGCATTTAGTCATTGATTGACTGCAGGGAGCGCCGGAGGCTCATGACGGTGCCAGCAAGGGGAAGTACACAATTGGGCTTGGGCAGGATTGCATGGCGTTCTGCAGCGAGGTGGAAGACATTGTATCTATGAGGTATGTTCATAACTGTTGGTTCCATTCTATCTTTGGAATTAGACCTCCTAAACCAAAGAGTAGAAACTAGCAAGCAATTGTAGTGAAGATGAATGTGTTTCATGTAACGATCTACTTGAATTGCAAATGTTCATGACGAGAAATTCTCTCAGCTTGACAGTTGTTGCATCCCTACTGCAAAAGTACAACAATGATCCTAAGCTCATTGGACGTTTGGAGGTTGGTAGTGAGACGGTGATAGACAAAAGCAAGTCCATCAAAACATAGCTGATGCAAATTTTCGAGGTTTGTCCCCTGAGACACAGACTCTGCAAATTACCAAAAAAAAGGAATGGAGGGGGAGCACTCCACCTAACCCAAAGTTGCAATGTGGCATTCATCATTTTGCTAGCTACATCCACTTCAGTTTCACCTAATAATCTGTCATTGTCAATGTTTGCTATGAAATACAAACACAAGAAAGTGGTAATACTAACATTGAAGGAGTTGACTCGAGCAATGCATGCTATGGCGGAACAACTGCCTTGTTGAACTGTGTGAATTGGGTTGAGAGTAAATCATGGGATGGGATGTTATGGCCTTGTCGTTTGCACAGACAGCATGGTTTGTCACCTCAAATCACCTAGTTTTGGAACCTAGTTGTTAAGTCTACCCCTTCTGTCTCTGTGCAACATTTAGCACTAGACTACCTTATGCAATTTTTCTTTTCAGGTTTATGCAGAAGGACCTGCTCGTCCTACAGGGGGTGATGCTGCTATTGCAATGCTTATTGGTCTAGATGCTCCTATATCTTTTGAAAGAAAATATAAAGCTTCCCACATGGCCCATGTTTATGATTTCTACAAGCCAGATCTTGCAAGTGAATACCCGGTAGGATTCAGCCATGTCCACTCTCATATCTATGATTGTAATTACTTTGGCATGCTAACAGGGACTTCTCTAAATCACAGTGATACTTTTCGTTATTCCTTTCTCAGGCTATCTATCATATTTTCTGTGCCATTGCTTATTTCTTGGACTTATATTATGTAGGTTGTTGATGGAAAGTTATCTCAAACATGCTGCTTGATGGCTCTAGATTCATGTTATAGACAGTTTTGTACCAAGTAAGCTTGCTGCGATTACTATTGTATTGGTCTTGAGTAACATCCTATTCATGCATGGTGAGTGACATTAGGTATGAAAAGCTAGTCGGAGAACAGTTCTCAATATCTGATGCAGATTACTGCGTGTTCCATTCTCCATATAATAAGGTATCATGACTTCACGCTTGCTCAAATACTAATAATTTTTAGCAACTCATTAATTCTTCCCATCCATTCACCTAATTTATGTGGAATGCTAACACTTCCATTTATTATCGCAGATTTCATGCACAATTGCAGGTGCATTTTGTTTTCTTTACGCTTAAATTGCATTTGTTTTTCTACTTATTAATACTTATCCTTTTGGTATGTCAACCAAATAATGTTACGAAGTTCTCTAAGACCTCCATTTTGGGAGGTACAAGTTACCCTTTCTTTATTCAACGCTTTTGGTCCCCAGGCAAAGCTTCTTATCTATTTTCTTTTCTTTCTTCCACACTAGCTCAGTTGATAACGATGCTAAAGAGAAGCTTCTACCTTTTGCAAATCTGACTAGTGAAGAAAGTTACTAAAGCCGTGACTTGGAAAAGGTTCTTTCTTATTTGGTGGATAATTCTTAAAGCTTAATTGATGTAAGATCCTATGAACTTTCAGGCTTCTCAACAAGTTGCAAAGCATTTGTATGACATCAAAGTTCAACCATCAACTTTGCTTCCAAAACAAATCGGTAACATGTATACTGCATCTCTGTATGCAGCACTGGCATCTGTAATCTACAACAAGCACAACAGTCTAGTGAGTTTTGTGCCTTTATTCCATGAACTTATGTATCTTCATCCTGCACAGCTAATTTTTGCTTCTTATACAGGCTGGCCAATGAATCATTATGTTCTCATACGGTAGTGGCTTGACATCGACATTGTTCTCATTAAGATTGCATGAGGGACTGTACTGTACGTCTTATGGGTTTTGCATATAAGTTTGTTGTGTCCTGCGGAACACTTGTCCGCAAGATCTACAGCTTTGTGGCAAGCCGCAAGCCCGCTAATAAACTTTGCGGCAAGCGAGGCGGGTTAGCGGTCGGTCGTGAATGAGCCCGCCTGCAAGTTGAGCGCCTGAAAGGTCCTAATATGGCTAGAGGGGGGGTGAATAGCCTATTTAAAAATCTACAAATTAACTAGAGCAATTTGATTAGTATGACAAATAGCGTAATGCAAACTTGCTCTAGCTCTACAAGGGTTGCAAGCCACCTATCCAACAATTCTAGTTGCAATGATTACTTAGGCACACAAACTTGCTACTCCAAAGAGCTCAACTAGATGAATGTAAATAATAAAGCAAGCTCTCAATTCTAATTACACTAAAGAGCTTGTATCAACTAGTTTGTAAGAATGTAGACAAGTAAGTAGGGTGATTATACCGCCATATAGGGGATGGACCAATCACAAGATGAAGATCAAGCCAATCACCGGGAGAATGCAAATGACAAGAGACAACTGATTTTTCTCCCGAGGTTCACGTGCTTGCCAACACGCTAGTCCCCGTTGTGTCGACCAACACTTGGTGGTTCGGCGGCTAAGAGGTGTTTCACAAACCTCATCCACACGATAGGACACCGCAAGAACCGACCCACAAGTGAGGTAACTCAATGACACGAGCAATTTACTAGAGTTACCTTTCGGCACTCCGCCGGGGAAGGTACAACTCCCCTTACAATCATCGGAGATGGCCACGAACAATCACCAACTCGTGCCTATCCTCCACCGCTGCTCCAACCATCTAGGTGGTGGCAACCACCAAGAGAAAACAAGCAAAATCCGCAGCACAACACGAATACCAAGTGCCTCTAGATGCAATCACTCAAGCAATGCACTTGGATTCTCTCCCAATCTCACAATGATGATGGATCAATGATGGAGATGAGTGGGAGGGCTTTGGCTAAGCTCACAAGGTTGTTATGTCAATGAAAATGTGCAAGAGATGTCCTTTGAGCCGGCCATGGGGCTATAAATAGAGCCCCCATCAAATAGAGCCGTTATACCCCTTCACTGGGCAAAACGCGCTCTGACCGGACGCTCCGGTCATACTGACCGGATGCTGGCCCTCAGCGTCCGGTCGCCCGATGGATGCCACGCGTCACCGATTTCAAACGCTGTTCGTCAGATTTCAACGGCTACGAAGCTGACCGGACGCTCCGGTAAAACTGACCGGACGCTGAAGCCCCAGCGTCCGGTCGTTTCCAGTAAGCTCCCCGAGGCATATTTTTCTGACTGGACGCGTCCGGTCCACCTTGACCGGACGCAGACCAGCGTCTGGTGCTCAACCCTAGCGACTGTGCCGTCTGACAGCTCGACCGGACGCAGCCCTTCAGCGTCCGGTCACTGAGTGACCCAGCGTCCGGTCAGTAGACCGACGCCAGCATCATTTCGACCAACTCCATTTCAACTCTAACTTCTTCACCCTTGCTCAAGTGTGCCAACCACCAAGAATTTTGCATCCGGCGCAATAGAAAATAGACATTTCATTTTCCCGAAAGCGCTGAATCTCAACCCTGCAAACACCTTGCACACATGTGTTAGCCTTTTTTCACAAATATTTTCAAGGGTGTTAGCACTCCACTAGATCCTAAATGCATATGCAATGAGTTAGAGCATCTAGTGGCACTTTGATAACCGCATTCCGATACGAGTTTCACTCCTCTTAATAGTACGGCTATCTATCCTAAATGTGATCACACTCACTAAGTGTCTTGATCACTAAAACAAAATGGCTCCTACATTTTATACCTTTGCCTTGAGCCTTTTGTTTTTCTCTTTCTTCTTTTCCAAGTTCAAGCATTTGATCATCACCATGCTATCACCATTGTCATGATCTTCGTCATTGCTTCATCACTTGGAGTAGTGCTACCTATCTCATAATCACTTTGATAAACTAGGTTAGCACTTAGGGTTTCATCAATTAACCAAAACCAAACTAGAGCTTTCAGCGCCACCACGTAGTGGAAGGTGAACGCTGTGATTGCGACAGGGGGTAGCTACGCACCGGCCGATGCCGTCGGCTCTAGCTCGGTTAATTTACACAGCCCCAACGGTGATCCTATTTAGGACCTCGAGAACACATATTTTACGATCTCTTCTTTAGCTATTTCTAGCGTTAGGCTCAACTAATAATCAATCAGGATATAAATAATATGTTTTAGTCCGTAAGCTGTTGGAGGATATTTTATTTATATTCATTGTAAATATGGAAATATCGTAGTGTGCTATCCGATTTGATAGCCGAGGACGTTGCCAAGGAAAATGGTACTTCCTACGTTCTAAATTATAAAACATTTTAACTTTCTTAGAAAATCAAAACATCTCAAGTTTAACCAAACTTATATAATAAATAATAACATTTATGATATCAAATAAGTATTATTAGATTCTTCAATAACTATATTTTCATAATATATCTATTTGATGTCATAAATTTTTGTAATTCTTTCTATAATTTTGATCAAATTTAAAATGTTTTGACTCTTCAATAAAATTAGAATGCTAGAACGGAGGGAGTACTGACAATGCCCATCCATCTTGAATCGCAGGAGGTCATAGAGCTGACCGGTCATGATAACATAGCGTTCCACAGGATAAGGGACGAAGTAGAGCCGAAAAAAGAGTTTAAGGACTAAAATACACTTTATTTGTTTACAGATGAAATTATATCCAAAATACAAAGTGTAAGGATTAAATTTTTTATGTTGATGGTTCTAGATGAAACTAGGCTAGAAGAAAATTTAAGTTATGGTCGTTTTAAAAGTTTAGGGACCAAAGTCTTGGGCCATAATTATGGAACCAAAATGATTATTCCACACGGGCGCATATATATCTTATCTGTTGTTATCATCATCGACAATGTAGGGGGTGATTGGTTGCTCTGCTCGCGCTGTCCAAAGCCCCATCCGGTACCAAGCGGTGCATTGTGGCTATGTTTGGTTCCCCTCATCGCACATTTTGCCTGCTTCGTTCCATTCATTTGCCCCCCTCCATTCCACACGTCTCTGTCTTCTCAATTTCACCTTCCCTCGCGATCCGGGATGGCTTTATACACGCATGGCGCAGGGCCCATGTGTCAGACACTTAAAACTTTGATGCATGCGTGTAACCAAACACGATCTCGTTTCGTACTGGACCAACAACAAAAACAACAAAACACAGCAAAATACATAGTCTTATCATGGCTGAAAAGAGCCTGGATAGTCACTCCATCTCGGCTCGCTGACCCTTGAGCAACCAATCACCCCTGTAGAAACATAGTGGAAGGGTGATGTGGTGATAGCGATGCGAGGCGTGGAGAAAGAAGACGGAGACTGCGCGCCGACCGCAGGAATGCACGGGAGCTCGCCACCGCACCGCGCACACCATGGGCAGGGTTGTACGGTTGGGAACACGGAGGAATCGGAGCTCGGCTTGGACCTCCACTGCAGCGTTGCCAGCTCTGGCTCTGCATGGAGCTCGCTCAGGAAGACAGGCCAAGCAGAGAGATGGCCGGAGACAGGATGGAAAAGTAAAGGATTGGGGTCCATGGTGACCAGGAGAATGTTCGGCTGGACTGAATTCCGGCTTATTCGGCTTATTTTTTCAGCCGGGGCAGTGTTTCTCTATCACAATATTCCAGCATGAACAATGTTCCAGCATAAACAGTAAAAATTTCAGTCCAGCCGAACACTCTCCAGGACCGGCCGGACGTTAAAGAAAAGGGTAGAAAAGACACTTGCCCATATTCTCTTTCTTGAAATATGAGAAATTTATTGATGCGGCGTGTTATGGCAAAGATACATATTTTTATAATGATACTGACAACTTTTCGAGTTTGTGGTGTTCATCAGTATATACCACATTTCTCTGATGTCTCTGAGCAAATTTTCCCTATACTTATTTAACGTCATAAACATTAATGTTTACTATATACTCCTAGAATTATATTTTTTCGGACAGAGATAGTACAAAAAAATATTAATATTTATGGTGCATAATTAGTACTATTAGATTAATCCTGAATATATTTTTTATAATATACCAATATTATTTATATTATTTACAAACCTAATTAAATTTAAAAATATTTGATCAGCACAAAACTCTGTGATTTTTTTTCTTTTACTGAGGGAGTACGCTGGAGCTGCCCTGCCGCTAGTCGGACGACAATCGACAGATACTGTTCTAACTGATTTGTTGTGAGAGAAAAATACTATTCTAACAGAAAAAATAAGCTGAAAAAAAAATAACAACCCAGGACAGGCAGAATAATAATAGCAGCGAACGGGCGAGAGAGGCGACGACCAAGGTAGGCAGAATAATAATAGCCCAAGATGCTCGTGCTGCCCACGCGTGTTTCTTCTTTTCTTCGCGTCAAGCCAGCCACGCCGCCGCCACCTGCGCTTGCAACTTGCAAGGCTTGCATCTCATATCTCATATCATATTATACATTTAGCCCGTGTTTAGTTCCTAAAATAACTTTCCAAAAAGTGCTACAGTATCTATCACATCGAATCTTGTGATACGTGCATTATAGCATTAAATGTAGATAAAAAAAAACTAATTACACAATTTGGTGGGAAATTACGAGACGAACGTTTTGAGTCTAATTAGTCCATGATTGAACACTAATTGCCAAATAAAAACGAAAGTGCTACAGTAGCCAAATTCCAAAATTCCCTGCAACTAAACACGCTCTTATACGTACTGTACTGGCAGTCTGGCATCGTCGATCTCTGATATTATCTATGTAAATTATTCTCGGAACCATGCACGCGCTCTCTGATATTATTCAGTCGCAACAACCCAAGAACACGGCGTGTCGTGCCCAAAAATCAAAAAGAAAAAAAAAACGAGCGCCGTCAGACGTGAGACCGTGTTTTAATCTCTTCCAAATTCATAGTTAGTTAATCAATTAATTAATATAATTCATAATTCCCTATGGCCTATGGAGATGTGGGTGGGGGGGGGGGGGGGGGGGGGGGGGGGATCCTCTCCAATGAGTGCACTACCTCGGTCTGAAAAAATATTTTTTTTTCTAATTCATAATTCATAATTCATAATTCCCCATGTGCACTACCTCGGTTCTGAAATAAATATAAATTTATTTGATAAGAACTTGTACTTCTTTAAAATTTGATAAAATATATAAAAATATACCGATATTTATAATGCAGTAATAAGTATTAGTAATAAACATGTTATGTACAAATATAAATCTAGTTAAATTTAAAATTTGGACTCCTCAGCATCTTCAAGAGTGCCCAATATTTTCTTTCCAAGATCATATTGTTTTATAACTTAAAAAATTGGTAGGAATAAATTATGCCATCTCTAAGAGTTTGCAACATTTCACTCTAAAAAAAATCAAATTTTGGTACAGATAAAGTTAACACGTGCCTTATACAGAAGCAGAATGCTGGGAGGAGCAGTCGGTCCGTCCAGCCGCAGCCCGGCGAGGTCGTCGACGCAGCTCCTGGAGCACGTCACGGGCGCGCCGGCGACGACGCTGGAGCCTGGATGCATCAGCAAGCGCGTCGTCGTCCTCCCCGCCACGGATGCCGTTAAATAACGGGTCCTGCAAGAGCTCGGCGGCGGAGGGCCGGTTCCGGGGGCTGGCCGATGCAGCGCTCGATGAAGCCCCGCAGCTCGGGCCTCGGGGGTCCTTGAGCCGCTTGAGCGCCGCGGGAGGGACGCCCCGGGTGACGTTGTGGAAGATCTGCACCCCGGGTCACCATCTCCAGCACGCACCCGTACGAGTAGATGTCCACCGACTCCGTGTACGTCTCCAAGGCGATCGTCGTCGTCGTCAAAATCATGTTCTACGTGGACACCTCGCTGGACCACGTCGCCGCCGGCATCAAGGTCCTGCGCATGCCCTAACGTGGCGGCATCGGCAACGGCGGCGGCCCATCCCGCGCGACCGTGCATAGCCCTCGAGTTCGCCCAGCGGCGCAAGGTGGCAGTGGGCCTGGAGGAGGACGAGCTGTGCCGGTCGGTGCAGGCCGCGATGGCGCCCGAAGGAGTAGAAGGCGCGGGGGAATCGTACCGCGAGCAGAATCCGCACGACCTCGGATGCGCGTAACTTTGCGCGCGTTGGGGTCAGTTTTTCCAAATGCAAGATTGGGAGATGGGTTTGTAAGTCGTTGAAGATAAGTTTTTTTTTTTTCAATTTTGCTAAAAATTCTAGATTGGGAGAGTATTTTGGGAACTCTTGGTGATGCTGAATGAGACAGTTATTTTAGGACGGCAAGAGCACTATGGTCGGAGTGTGGTGATGGAGTCATCGTGTTGTGAGATATGCGTGTCAACATCTCTTTTTTTTTTTAACTCGGAAACAAGAGCTTCCTTTGCATTGGTAGATACTAATCGCCGGGGACCATTTGAATTACAAAGTTTGGTGTATAGTTCATAAACACGTTTGAATCACCATAGGCAACTAAACATCTGTTACAGTCCGAAACTAAGCAAGTGGAAAACTCAGAAAGCATTAAGCCTCGAATTTGTCTAAACACAACCCCATATGGATTCCGATCCCATTTTGATGTTTTGAGCACTTCACTGAGGATTGAAGAGCCCGTCTCCATACAAGCCTTACCTTGGTCATCCCCATGCGTACAGCTCTTTCCAGGATCCTTAACGTTGGTAGAGCCTCTGCATGCAAGTCTGCAACTTCTCAGTCCCTACCTCAAGTACATCTCCACATTTCTTATAACAAAACCCCTTCCTCCATTGCCGGTGTTCCAATGATCTTGTAGTAGTCAAACGGTGGTGGCTTCCGTTTAGAACCTTGTCTCAGCCTTGTTGATGTGGACATGTTCTGAATCTTCCCCAACTCCATCTGATGGTAAGCAGTAGAGCTGCAGATCTTAGACACACATGCCATTCTTTTTCTTGCATTAGCTTTGTTCCTTGCCAACCACCACTGCCACAGGAAAACTAGTATCTTGTGTTTCGACTCTAGGTCCATGTAACCATGTTGAAGATTAGGCTGATAACTTCAGTCCTGACTTACATCCTTCAAGCAGAGCTTTTTTCTTTCTCTAGATTCATTGTCCGCCAGCACTCTTTGAACCTTTTGCATTTGAGAAAAAAGATGGACACAATAATATTCAGTAGCTGGTTCCTTAATCCCACGACTTGAAATGTTGGCTCAGCTCATAAAATATAAATGAGCCGAGCCAAGTCGAGCAACAAACAAGCCAAGTCAAGCGAGCTACCGGGTTGTGAGCTTTTCGTGAAACCCTACACTGAACTATCCATGTAGTCCAATTTACCTCCTCGTGATTGATGTGACGCAAGGTAGGACGTCTGACATGGCGCCACGTCAAACTAAACCGCCTTAAAACCCACCGAAGGAGGATAAACAACCAGTTTCAATGGTTGAAGGAGCCAAAACATCCGGTTTTCTAGCTTGAGGATGTTGGACTATCATATTGATCATCATCAATATTTCCAAATTCATACTCTCTTATAAATCAGAACGTCTGTCTTGAAATAGTTAATTGCATTCACTGCACAGGATACACATAGCCATGATCCAATATGAACAATATGTTAACATAGAGAAAAAAAATAAAGAGAGATAGCAAAATATACCAACATGAGCCTTGGCCTAAAAGACAAGAACACCCCCCCCCCCCCCCCCCCCCCCCCCCCCCCTCTCAATCATAACAGTGCACCACAACCAAATTTGCCGTAAGATACAGAGGAAAAGGAATATAGAAAGGAAGTCGATAATCAGATCTGACCAAACACGAAACATGACGTATATCACATTGGAGTGAAAGATATCACAGTGGAAATTGGAGTGAAAGATATCACAGTGGAAATCCGTAAATTTCTGCAAAAAGAAAAACAGAAAAGTACTCCTCTATCCTGAAATACAAGGTAAACAAGTCCAGCAAAAGACTAACCTGCCTCTCACTAATTACTTAGTTCAGTTGTTAACTTGCATAATTTCCTATTAAGCCACAGTTTAAAAAGGCAAGCAAGCATGTCACTGATTTTGGCTACCAATTACATGAGTTATTTTGGGCAAGATAGTGTTTAAAAAGCATGTATATGGATGGGGTTTAAAAGGAAGAAACACATAGATGGAGTTGAGTAATCCAGAATACCATATAATTTGGGACAAATTTTAAACCTTAGATAACTTGCATTTCAGGATAGAATACAATACTAACATACATTGTATTGGAAACGTTACTTCTTTCTTGTCTGTTTCCTCATCACAACAAAGACAACGTATCCCAATTTCCAATTCCCTCTAACACCACCATCTGTTCGTTATTATACTCAAGTACAAGATCTGAAACAAAAAGAATGGTCATTCCATAACCTTTGTTACACCACACTAAGCTTTACGGCTGGCCACACTTGGTGACCGGTACCCTGCTTTAGTGGGCTTTCCCCAAGGAGAAACTGAAGGCCTGCCTCCTTTGGTACGCCCCTCGCCTCCACCATGGGGATGATCCACAGGATTCATAGCAACACCACGGACAATAGGGCGTCTACCTAACCACCGGCTATGCCCTGCCTTTCTTAGTTTGCGTGTGCCATGGCTTGGATTGGAGACTATACCAATTGTCGCACGGCATTTTGAATCGACAATTTTCTCAGCACCTGAAGGAAGGCGCAGAACACACTGTGCACCTGGTTCCTGGACTACTTTAGCATATGTACCAGCTGCTCGGACCATCTTCCCACCCTGACCGGGACGACATTCAATATCGTGCACCCATGTTCCAATTCTTGCATTCGCTAGTGGTATGCAATTCCCTACCTTTGAGTTGAGATCAATTATATCAAACTGATTAGATGCGGAATACGGCGAAGAGGCTCGACCTTTAGAAGGTTTCGAGGAATCATAGTTCATCACTGTACTACCTGGCATGCATTGGTGACTGGCCAATATATAAGATACTGGTACACGATCATCCTTTCCCTTTGTCCCTTTGCTCATACCAACAGACTTTGCTGCCAAGCTACTGATGCGGTTAGCCTGTGTCTGAACCAAATGTTTCTTCTCCAGATCATTCTGCCAAGAGAGAGCAGCTTGACGCTTCATTCTTTGTGTCCAAAGCGCATCATCCGTTGCCCATTTTTGAATTCCAGAAAGAGAGAATGTCTGTTTTCCTTCTTCATTTCCTCTGACTTGAGCGAAGAAAGTGGGCTTGGCACCAGCTAATGCTATCCTAGGTAAGCTCCCACCAGATTTAACAGATGCAATATCTCCATTGCCCAGAGAAGAGTACAGCACAGAAGCTTCCTTTTCCTTATGCACTCTACCAGACAATGCCGCAAGGGGAAATCTACCAGAGACGTCAGCAGTGACAGATTCCAGTATCTGAGGCTTGGCACCGAGCTCTTGCAGAGCTTTTGGGCGGCGAAAATGCACCCATCGCACCAAAGCAATGCTAGAGGAGCGATTCGGGTCATACTCGATCCGCTCCGCAATGCCCAGGGAAGAGGTGGCCCTCTTCACATCAACTTTCCTCTGCAACCTCTTGGCCCTCTTCACATCAACCACGGTGGTAGGAGGTGATGCACCGGGACGAGTTCCGCCCGGCCGTCTTGGACGAGCCCAGAGTCAGACGCTTCAGAACTCCCACCTTCGCCTGATCTCTCACGAGCGACAGAGCGGACTTACGTGCCATATTGTTGACAGGGATGGTGATGGTGTAGGAGGGAGGAGTGGAGTCTCTCCAAAATAAGAAATGGCCCCTCAAGGCTCTGCAACATTCAAAAATCAAAGACGAATTACAGATATGTCTAGATACGAAGCATTATATTCCCACTCCAATATACATCCCATCTGGCATGACTAGCACAACTTAGCAGAATATATATAGTAGCAAAATCCATTTCAACTTGGCCTAAACTCGCACTGGAAAATCCCTGACATGGAAAAAAGGAAAGTGGCAAACAATCAAGAGCCAAAGCCACCGAAGCAGCATCAGCCAGCACGCGCCAATCAGTTTACACTTTCCAGGCAGACCGAGGCAACTCAGCCGAGCAAAACCTGCCGGCTGCCGCTGCCATGGGCGGCCGGGCGGGCACAGTAAAGGACATGGGTGGACACAGTAGACCCAATAATTTTTGCATTATAAAAGAAGAAAATCGAAATTTATAGGCAGAATGCGTGTATACTACTCTTGTAATTGGATCAGATCAGATCCGAATACAAATAGCCTAACTGCGTAAGCGAGGGTTTGGGTGATCAGTTTGGCACAGCAGGAACGGAAGAGAATGGGTGATCGTACCTGGTGGTGGTGGGTGCTCGTCGCCGGCGGAGTGTCCGAAGCTGGAGACCTACAGCATATTCGGTTGGCTGGTTCGTGAAAAAGTATTGTTGACTGGTTTGTGTGAGAAAAAAATACTATTTCGGCTAAAAATTTACGATCGTTTATGACAAGCCACAGCCAAACGAACAAGCTGCTGGTATAGTGCGACGGCGGCGGCGGAGGGCAACCAGTCGTCGCCACTAGACACAGGGAGTAAAGATGGCAACCGCCCCGATACCTGACGGGTATTTGATCCATTAGAGATGGAATGGGATCATATCTTTACCCGTAAGCATCTAAATGGGCAAGAATCCATCCCCGACGGGTATAACGGGTATGGAAACGTTCCCTGTTTACCCGTCCCCGTTACCCGCTGGGGACCCGATTATTTGAGCTGTCATACGAGTATTAGGCCCAAAGAAGTTCAACATAGGTATTTTGATCCAAATCTAAACAATCATATATATATATATATATATATATATATATATATATATATAGTTTAATTTGTGTGTTTTAGGAATCATAGTTTAATTTTTCCTCACCATCTCCATCAGCAGCACAAGCACGCCTGCCTCACGAGCGCTCGTGCCCCTCACTTTCTCAGTTCGGTCTCTCTGTCACCTTTGCTCGTCCTACTCGCAACCTCGCTCCTTCTCCTCGGCATCTCTGAGACTCCGACACTTATACCCGGGTGAAGAAGAAACGTCTCTGATTATAAAGCTGCGACTCAAAGTGTTCTTGTTTATCGGATATACAGTACCCGTCGGGTATCTGTTACCCGACCGATGTCCGACAAATACGAAGATGAACAAAAATCTATACCCAAGACGAGACAGTTAATAGAGACAGAGACGGGATGAATTCACCTTAGCGACAAACATAACGTTCCGATGATACCAACCGGTACGTCCCGTTGCCATCGGAGCGCGCGCCCGCGAGGGGCACAGGCTTACGAGTTGGAAGAGTAGGTGGTGGTGGGCCGCTGGGCCGGACGGGACGTGCTTGGGCTGGCAGGCCAGACGGGACATTTTTCTCCTCCAAAAAGCTCTCTCTAACACTCGCTCGCCGCTCGCGGTGCGTCATGGTCATTTTCGTCAGGTCTCCGCAGCTGCGGGCTGCCTCGCCGGTCGCGGCCACCACTCCCAGCGATGGGGATTCCCAGACGCCACCGCTGAAGGCTAAGCCTCCTCGTCGTCCACCTCCAGCCCTACAGTCATCCTAACTCCTGCCACGCGACAAAGCAGCCACAGCCATGAATCTTGGTTTGCGTCATCTTGAGCACGCATTGCATCACTTACCCGCCTTGACTCCATCTGGCCTGAACTCCTGGAGGCTGAAGCACCCGCCAGTAGCCCAGCACAGTACTCAAGAGTAACCAGCAGCCACACCCACAGCTTTCCGAGGTGCAGGCAGGCTGGACATGACCGCAACTTGACTTCATAGGCAGGTCACGCTCTCCCCCTCTCAAAGCAAGAACACTTGACTCGCTGAGCGTCCAGCGCCTACGCCCCCAGGATAGCGACCCGCCGCCAGCCATCCTACTCCAGTCTCTGTCATGGCTTACGTACAATCATACCTGTGATGACGATCGATAATATATACGTCTCTTTATTACTCCGGTAGTAACTGGGGTGCCTAGCTAGGAGGCATTTGGCCACAATCTTGATATAACGGTTCATAAGAGTTTGATTTTATGATTGCTCTTATTTGTTGGCACATGGCAGTTTTTGTTTAGCCATTGGTTCAGAGTCTCAGACTTAGTTTTGAATGATTAAGGGCAAAACTCATGTAGAAGCCGGAATAAAGAAATTCCCTTTTATTTTAAAAGAATAAGATGATCCTATGAGTTTCGGCGTAATGACTTCATCTCTAATGTTTGTACTAATCATGTGGCTTGTCAGGGGTGAATGATGATGGATCAACATATTGCATATTATTCAAACCAAACAGGAAAAACGATGGGGAGTGAGAAAGTGATGGACCAATCCATTTCTAAAGCCAAACGTACACTCCCGTAACAGAAAACATCAAGTGCACATGTTTATCTAAATGAATGGTCCAAGTGAGAGGTAATGCACAGCGCACTGAGGAGCCGTGGCTGTGGCATGCTCGATATGGGCATCTCAGCTTCGACGCTCTTGGTCGGCTGGAGAAGATGGTGACTGGGTTGCCTCACATCGAGCACGCAGGCGAGCTATGTGACAGCTGCCTGGTCGGGAAGCAAAGAAGGCTGCCGTTCCCAAAGACGGCGAAGTACCGCGCGACAGAGACCCTCGAGCCGGTCCATGGTGACCTTTGCGGGCCAATCACGCCGGCAACGCTCGGCGGGCGCAAGTACTTCATCTTGCTAGTGGATGACTACAGCCGGTACATGTGGCTGCAGCTTCTGACCAGCAAGACCGAGGCGGCGAAAGCGATCAAGAAGTTCAAGGCGCGCGCGGAGGCGGAGAGCGGCAAGAAGCTACGCGAGCTGCGGACTGATCACGACGGCGAATTCACTTCGGTGCAATTTGCTACGTACTGCGCGGATCAGGGCATGGTGTGACACCGCGCCGCGCCGTACTCGCCACAACAGAATGGCATGGTGGAGCAGCAGAACCAAACGGTGGTCGGCATGGCTCGATCCATGATGAAGGCTAAGAAGATGCCGGTGGAGTTCTGGGGAGAGGCGGTGACCACGGTGGTGTTCATCCTCAACCGCGCGCCCACCAAGGCCCTAAAGGGCAAGACGCCGTTCGAGACTTAGCATGGACGCAAGCCAAATGTGTCCTTCCTTAGGACATTTGGCTGCGTCGGCCATGTGAAGAACACCAAGCCTCACCTCGGCAAGCTGGAAGACAGGAGCACGCCGATGGTGCTCCTGGGCTACGAGAAGGGCAGCAAGACCTATCGGCTTTATGATCCCAAGAGAGGAAATGTGGTGATCCCTAGGGATGTGGTGTTCGATGAGAAGACGGCCTAGGACTGGGACAGTCCGAGCACGGGGGAAGCTGGTGGCTTCACCAGCACCTTCGTCGTCGAGCGCATGATCATTCACAGTGGTGGAGACGTTGGAGAGGAGGTGCCGACCACTCCAGCAACAGAGCCGAGCACTCCTAGGGTAGTGCCGAGCAATGCAGAGGGGGTGTCGAGCACTTCAGCAGCAGTGCAGAGTGCTACAGCAGTGGAATCGACCACTCCAGGAGTGGTGCCGACCATTCCAGCAGTGGATCCAACCACTCCGACAATGGTGCCGAGCGGTCCAGCAGTGATGCGGACCACTCCGGCAGTGGTGGCGAGCGGTCCAGCAGCGATGCCGACCACTCCGGTAGAATAGGGAAGCCAGGGACCACCGATCGAGTTCACCTCCCCTCCGAGCGACATCAGCGAGTTCGTGGATGCCTTCCACGACGGCAAGGAGGTCCAGTTCTGCAGGCTGGACAACATCGTCGGCAATGCAGGGGCCACAGGCCTGGTGAGTTAGCTGCTCAATGATCCAGAGCTGCTCCTTGTTAGTGTCGAGGAGCCACCGACGTTCGCAGTGGCTGAACACGACGCTAATTGGCGACGGGCGATGTTGGAAGAGATGAAGGCCATCGAGGACAATGGCACATTGGAGCTGGTAGATCCACCGGTGGGCTGCAGGCCGATCGGCTTGAAATGGGTCTACAAGGTGAAGTGGGACGAGCATGGTGCCATTATCAAGTACAAGGCTTGCCTCGTCGCTCGTGGCTTCGTGCAGCGTGAGGGCATCGACTTCGAGAAAGTCTTTGCTCCGATGGCGTGAATGGAGTCCGTTCGCTTGCTGTTGGCCATGGCAGCAGCGAAGGATTGGCGTGTCCACCACCTCGACATCAAGTCTGCGTTCCTCAATGGCGAGCTCGCGGAGACAGTCCTCGTCAAGCAAGCTCTAGGCTTTGCCGTCAAGGGCGCTGAGCACATGGTGCTCAAGCTGCGTAAGGCACTCTATGGGCTACGGCAGGCCCCTCGGGCGTGGAACGCCGAGCTTGGGTTCACTTGCTGCGCTACAGAGCACGCATTCTACACGCAACGACGGGGAAGCAGGAGCTCATCGTCGGCGTGTACGGGGATGACTTAATCATCACGGGACCGCGAGCAGAGGACATCGACAGTGTAGGGGACCGTGACGCCTAAGAGAGGGGGGTGAATTAGGCAACTTAAAAATCTAACTCTAAACTATGGCATCTTTTTCTAACCCTAGCAAAACCTATGCAATAGATAAACTATCTAAATGTGCAACTACGGTATTGCTAGTGTGTTGCTATCTCTACCGCAAGAAGGAGTAATACAATCAATATAAATGTGGAAGCTAAAGAGCAAGGTAGACATATGCAAACTCCTATTGACGACTCTAGTATTTTTACCGAGGTATTGAGAAGCGCGCAAGCTTCCCCCTAGTCCTCGTTGGAACCCCTCACAAGGAACTCCTCACAAGGGCCAAGCTCCTGGTCGGGTAACTCCGTGGATAGCCTTAGGCCTTCCCCACGCACAAGTAGGTCTCCGACGTGCCTTTTGGCAAGCCTCTCCCGGATGCTCCCCGCCGTCTTCACTCTCAAGCTTCTAGCCAAAACGCCGCGGACCTTGTTCCCTCTGGTACACGGTGGCGGCCACACCACAAACGCGGTTGGTGTGATCTCGCAAGACTACAAGCCCCTCCGATATACAACAAAGGTGTGCGCAAGCACCAAGTGGTAAGAGGTATGCAAACCTCACTAAACACTAGGCCTAAACCTAGAGTAAGCGCATAAGCGGTGGTCTAATCAACCTAAACACTTCGCAAAGCGCCTATGCTAATCACCTAATGAGTCACTAAGCACTATACAAGTGGAGATTACTAAAATAGTGAGTCAACATCCTTGGTATGTTTCCTTAGCTCCACTCACTTCAAATGGCCAGTTGGGGGGTCTATTTATAAGCCCCACTGAGAAAGTAGCCGTTGGGGATGAAATCCCGCTTTTCTGCTACTGACCGGATGCTGATCACGTCCTGACCGGATGCATCCGGTCGTCCCGACCGTTAGAGCCACGATCAACTGATCGAACGCTGCCAGCGTCCGGTCACATTCCACCAGACGCGTCCGGTCGCAATTTCACCGCTCTAGAACCTTTCTGTACTCAATCAGACACTGCTGTTCTACGTCCGATCGATTTGTCGCCAGCGTCTGGTCAATGCTGAATGTGTTGCTGGGATGATGAACAGTGCCATCGGTGCGTTTGGTCATTTTACTTATTCAGCGTCCGGTCGCTGCTGCTGATGCCTGCTGTAGCCGAGTCACTGATTGCAGCGTTCGGTCGATCACCTTCCAGCGTCCAATCATCTCTGTGAGCTCGTATCTTCGCGATCTTACATCCAGCTTAGTTCCTATCTTCATGCTTGGACTTTGCTTGATATCTTGAGTCTTCTCTTGTGCTTCTAGGGTCTAGCTTAAGGTGTTGATCATCGGATCATCACGTCGCCTTCGTCCAAGTCACGTCTTGCACCCTATTAAACTACAAAACAATCACTTGCAAATTCATTAGTCTAATTTGGTTGTGTTGGTCATCAAACACTAAAATCCAAAGTAAATGGGCCTAGGGTCCATTTTCCTTACAATCTACTCATTTTTGGTGATTGATGGCAACACGACCAAAGCAAGCAAATAATAGAATTTTAAAATTTGAAAAAACTACCTACTTGCTAGGATGCAATGCAAGGGGCAAGGTTATATGATGCTGAAAGATACTACTTATAAAACTAAAGGATACCACATAAAAACTTATCTTGCCCTTGCAAATGTCCCCATGTGGCATTATGGATTTAAGCCTTGCTTTCTACAATTTTCCCATTACATAGACTAATCCATAATCCACTATCCTCCCTTTGTCGGACCATTACCACTTGTAGACCATTACCACTTATAATGCTTGCTTTTGGTCCTCTAAATTCTCCTCCGTTGGAATCAAACACCGAAAAGGAAGACATTAGTAGCACAAGGGGGGTCAAACTTTGTGATCCTTTATGTAGAGTGCAATATGTCACAAAATTTGACTCTCACATTAAATAGATTAAGCTCCCCCCTAAATATATGCATACATATGGTAGAAGGCAAAGCATATGCATAAATGTCAAAGTATTGCTCAAGAGAATTTAATCTATATAATGCATGAAGAAAACATATAAATACCAAAATGAAATCAACATGATGATATCGGTTTAGAAATACCACATGTGGAAACCAATTTGATTTCTACCACTTGCAATAGATGGTGGATATTTAAAGTATGATGCTTAATTCTGGGGACTCCATTTTCCTTGCAATGAGACTACTACACATATGATAAACTTGAAAAGGTATTAGTCTCAAAGCATCCAACTTGTAGAGTATCCTCCCCCTAAATTTGTGCACATAAGTATAGAATACTTATAGAAAACATGCACATTGATTTTAGAATAAAAATACCACTTGAAAGATGACATCACATGAATGTGAGAGTCATTTTTGAAGGCGATATTTGGGAGAAATTATCTATAATTTGGACTTTGGCACATATTGGATAAATAATCAAAAGACAAGCTATGTGTCGTGCTCCTAAACAATTTTAAACCATGTAGGATTGCTCCAAGGGATAAGAATAAAACCGAGCAAGCCTACCATAAGATATACCTAGTGTATGCATGACAAAAGATATAAGCATACAAATGTAAACCTAGGCATGAAGAGTAACTAGATGCTTAAAGATGCCACTTGAAGGAGATTAAATCTAGTATCACTTGAAGCAAATTGAATCTAGTTACCTAACATGGGAAGGGGAATTCGGGTCCATAGTATTCACTAACCCACTTGGCAATGATTTTGTCCATCATGATGCACCCCATGAAATGCATCCATACTTTGCCAAGTCTCCAAATTCCTCGAAGTCCATCGGACTTCTCACTTCCCTTTCGGGATCCAAACCTTTTTGGTGCTCTTTATGTTGGAAATGATCTCCTTTGGCACCCAAAAGCGTTTGACCCTATTGTTGGCTTGCTTATTCACCTTGATGGCCACCACCTTGTTATTTTTCTTTTTCTTCAAGAGATAAGGTGTGGAGGCTTTCTTGTCCACCTTATTGGTGTAGGTGTTGGAGAGCTTGCTTATTTGCTTTTTCTCTTTCTTTTTCGCTCCTCCCCCATTCTTCACCTTGCACTCATAGGACTTGTGACCTTCCTTGTGACACATGTAGCAAACCACGATTTGTCCTTCATCAAGCTTCTTTACTCCCTTGATGGTGTTATCTTGATGAAGTTGGGCTTGCTTCGTCTTGCCTTTCTCTTGAGTCAAGTCCTTGGTGAGGCGAGCTACTTCTTGCTTGAGTTGCTCATTCTCCTCTGCAACCTCTTGTGTGCGTGTATCTACAATAACTTTCTTAACACAAACTTGGTTGCACAAAGATGAGTCTAAACAAAAATCATTACAAGAAGTAGATGCATCCTTTTTAGACATGTTAAAGATAGAACTTTTCCTTTTAGATGCCTTAGTGGTAGTTGTACTAACGGCTTCAAGATTAGTAACTTTATTAGTTAGCTCATCATAATGTTTGCACATGATTTCCATTTTAGCAAGCAAACTTTTATAAGCATCTTGTGAGCTAGCTAACTTTTCTTTTAATTTTTCATTTTTCTTTATAAGTTGTTCATCATTGATTGTGCATGCATTTGTTGTTGCACTAGCCTCAAGTTGCTCAATTTTAGTAGATAGTTCAACATTGAGATTATTAAAGTTCTCATATTGTTCGAGCAAAGTTTTGTATGCTTCTTGTGAACTATCTAGCTTTTCTTTTAATTTTTCGAGCTTCTTTTGTTGACTAGTGCAAACGTTAGCATACTTAAGATTTTGTTGCACAATTTCATCATAAGAAGGCATTTCATCATCACTATCACTCTTACTAGAGGATGAGCTTTCGTTACCTCATGCCATAAGGCATATACGAGAAGAGCTTGATGATGAGTGCTTGCGCCCTCGCCTCTTGTGATGGTGTTCTTCTTCACTTGAAGAATCATCCCATGACCTTATTAATATGGGGGCTTGGTTCTTGCATGCCTTCTTCTTTGTCTTGGTGTGGCTTTTTTAGACAAATATCCACAAAGTGCCCCAACTCGCCGTATCCATAGCATCCTCTCTTTCTTTGCTAATTTCTTTGATAGGTGAAAATGAGATCTTGGATTTGGATAGGCACACCCTTGACATTGAGCCTTTGGATCATCTTCTCTACTTTGTTGATTAGTTTGATTGATTCTTCATCAAGGTCGGAGGTGGAGGAGGAAGATTGATCATCTTCACTTGAATCTTCATCATCATCGTCGTCGTCATCATCTTCTTCTTTATCTTCACTTGAGGAGCTTGAGCTTGAGCTTGTCTCAACTTGCTTGCCCTTTATCTTATTTTTCTCGCTACATGTGAGAGCTTTACCTTTGCTCAATGAAGAGGCTTCGTCTCGACCTATCTTACATGACATTTTAAATACCACTATCTTGCCAATGACTATGCCTAGGGTCATGGTGCTCAAGTTCTTCATGTTGTGAAGGATGGTGATGATGCTTGCATATTTCTTTTGTGGTAGCACGGAGATGATCTTCCTCACTGTCGGGTACCTTAGAATGGGGTACCCCAAGCAAAACATCAAATGGGTTGCCCAAGTCCCATCTAAAAAATAATAAAAGCAAAAAGGTAAGTCGTGGGCCCCTCCCCATCGCGATCAGGCCCACTGGCTCCTCCTCCTCCTCGCCTCGAGCCCTGAGAAGGAGGTCTCGGCATCCTAGCAAGGCTCCCTAGGGAAGGCCTCGGCAGGGAACGCCGTCTCCGCCTCGCCTGAGGCTCTCCATAGAAGGCCTCGGCAGGAGGCGCGTTCTCCGTATCACGCAAGGCCTCTTGCGCGAGGCCTCGGCAAGGAGCATTCTCCGTATCGCTCGAGGCCGGCTCGTCTGCGATCCCTCGCCCCCCGCCTCGGCCGACCCTCCCGACAGCGCGTCACGTCTCATTAATACTTTCAACCACTCCCACAATCTTAGCCGGATAATAGCTCAACATCACAGAATGGCCGACGCGACCTGAAGTCGCATCAGCGCCATACCGACCAGGACAGGGCACGGCGGGGATTACCGGCCACTATGTCCCAACACTATGCCCACGATCAGCGCCAGGGATAGGGTATGATGGGGGTTACCGGCCACTGTGTCCTACCACTGTGCCCACGACCCGCCGCCCGCTCGAGGCCTCGGCACTGTACACCAGGGCCTCGGCAGTCGCGGGGTTCATGCCTGCCGAGACCCCCCACCGCAGTACAAGCCTCGGCACCGACCAGGCCTCAGCCTCGCGCACAATCTGTCCACCATGGCTTGCATGTTTGCCGCCACGTCTGCTCCGAGACACTCCCTAGGCTCCCACGACGCACAGGACCTAATGTGATGACCACGCCGCCCCTTTACTCCCAGGACGGACTACTCCGACGGCCACGCCGCCACAGGAATAGGCCATAGGGTTCGGACATGCCGCCCCTGTTGGCACGATGCCGCACAGTAATACATGTACTGTCCCTGCCCTCCCTTCAACTATAAAAGGAGAGGACTAGGGCCACTTAGGGGGGGACCGAAAAACACACACGCACACATTCCAGCCGCTTGAGAGCAACGTCTCAGACGGTCTACACGACACCCTGCTGAGACCTGGGACTAGTTCCCTCTCTCCCTTAGCTTGTAACCTCCTACTACGAGCACTTCGGTGCAAGGAATATAAGTTCGATCTCTCAGACTGGACGTAGGGCACCGATTGCCTGAACCAGTATAAACCTTGTGTCTCTTTGCATCACCATCCGGAATCGGGAGCACGCAGAACAAATTCACTAGTCGGTTGAGGACCCCCCGGTCCGAAACACCGACAGTTGGCGCGCCAGGTAGGGGTCTCTACGTGTCGGTTTCATCATCCCAGCAGGTTCCGGATGGCAGACCTCGTACGACCATTACGTCTCGGCACCGTAGTTTGGTTCGGGAGCCTAGAGTTCATGTCTCTAGGGCATGAGTACGACATGGTACTCCTCACTCCCAGAGCCCCACCGTCCGACGATGAAGTTACGCATCGGCAGCCCAGGCACAGGTGGCGCCCGAGCGGCCGCTCTCGCCACGCTCGCCAGGCACGACGCGAGCAAGGCCACCCCGACGCTACGCGAACCCGGGGCGGCACACCACTCCCCGCCGATACCCTATGACCAGCTGTTGATATGGGGTCCCTGGCTGGGGACCTGTCTAGCCTAAGCCTAGACAAAGGGAAAATGCCGGTGGCTTGCGATGGTGCCCAGTCGTCAAGCTCCACTCCACCACTCCCTGGAGAACTGACCCTGGCGGAGCAGAATCCGGTGACGGCACCATCCCCATACCCCTTTGGGTTGAGAAATGCCGCCATTTCTTACGCCTACACCTACGCTGCCGCTCGTGAGGATCCCTCAGAGCGCTGCTAGCGCTTCGGTCTCGACCTAAGCACCCACGCCGACTCCTCGGATGAGGACGAGGCATGGCCCGGAGTGGATTTCTCCGGGCTCCACGACCCTAGGACTTTGCGCCAGTTCTTGGCCGCAAGCGATTACTGCTTCGGTCACTCCGACTCCAACGACGAAGGCACTTACGACCCTACTCGCGAGTGTTTTCACGTCGGGCTCGGAATGCCAAGGGCAGGCGAAGAGGATGAGGGAACAGGTAGCCGCTCCCCACTTCGTCCAGGGGCGGGCGCCATCATGCCCCCACACAATGTCCTGCCGGCCGCACGAAATGAGAACGTCGCTCTTGCACAACCTCAGCGCCCAGACCTAGAGCAGCTCCATGAGCTCCAGGCCAAGGTCGAGCAAGACTAGCTCCTTCTGCAGCAGCTTCGAGACTCTCTCAAACAGGAACAGCGAGGCCACGGCGAAGGCGGGGGAGCCCGACGAAGAGCCCACGATGTGCATCACCGCATCCATGACGACGAAGGGAGCGAGCAACCCCCAGTCTTCAATCGCGCCAGCCAGAATGTCGTGGCTGCGGCAATGCTGGTCCGCGCATTGCCTGAGCCTTCTACCACGGAGGGGCGACAGGTCCGCGGCGAGCTCCGCGATCTCCTAGAGACCGCTGCGGTTCAGCAGGCCGAGAGTTCCGCCTCCCGACGGCGCGGGGGCGCCTCGAACCTTCTCACGGCACCGCCTCGGCAGGACAGGGGAGCCTCGGCTTGTCCCGAGCCCGACCGAGCGCCAATAGCCCACAGGGTCCCCGTGCTTCTGGACCGCCTCGACAATCGACGCGAGGTGCAGGGAGACCATGAGGTGGTCAGTAGGCGACGACGCCACGACAACGAGGGGCCCGCTCGGGGCTACCACCCACACCAAGGCGGTCGCTACGACAGCGATGAAGACCGTAGTCCTTCCCTTGAGCCGCCAGGCCCTCGGGTCTTCAGCAGGGCCATCCGCGCTGCTCCTTTCCCTGCCCGGTTCCGACAGCCGGCCAATCTCGCGAAGTACAGCGGTGAGACCAACCCAGAGCTCTGGCTCGCCGATTACCGCCTGGCCTACCAGCTAGGTGGCGCGGACGATGACCTGCTCATCATCCGCAATCTCCCTTTGCTCTTGTCGGACTCGGCGCGAGCCTGGCTTGAGCATCTCCCTCCCTCGCAAATCCATGACTGGCGCGACTTGGTTAGGATCTTCATCGGGAACTTCCAGGGCACATACGTGCGCCCTGGGAATTCCTGGGATCTCAAGAGCTGTCGCCAGAAGCCGGACGAGTCTCTCCGAGACTTCATCCGACGCTTCTCCAAACAATGCACCGAGCTACCCAGCGTCGGCGACTCGGAGATCGTCCAGGCTTTCCTCTCCGGCACCACTTGTTGGGACTTGGTCCGAGAGTTAGGTCGCAACGTCCCACGCTCTGCTGCCGTGCTCCTCGACATCGCCACCAGCTTCGCCTCAGGGGAAGAGGCCATCGGAGCCATCTTCCCCGACGCCGACACTAAGGGTAAGCGGAGGGAAGAGGCCCCCGAGGCCTTAGCCTCCCACCTCCCTAAGAAAAAGAAAAAGGGGCACCTGGGGAGGCAGGAGGTACTGGAAGCTGATCTAGTCGCAACCACAGAGCGCAAGAATCCCCGAGGCCCCAAAGGCCCTAGGCCCTTCGACGACATGCTCAAGAAACCCTGCCCTTACCACCAGGGCCCGGTCAGGCACGCTCTCGAGGATTGCACCATGCTATGGCGCTACTACGCCAGGCTCGGGCTCCCCGACGATGACGCCAAGCAGAAGGGCGCCGGTGGTCGGGACGAAGACAAGGACGACGGGTTCCCCGAGGTACGCAACGCTTTCATGATCTTCGGTGGGCCCTCGGCATGCCTTACGGCGCGGCAGCGCAAGAGGGAACGCCGAGAAGTCTTCTCGGTCAAGGTAGCCACCCCCTAGTACCTTGACTGGTCTCGAGAGGCGATCACCTTCGATCGAGGCGACCACCCCGACCGTATTCCGAACCCCGGGCAATACCCACTGGTCATCGACCCGATCATCGGCAACACCCGACTCTCCAAGGTGTTGATGGACGGAGGCAGCGGCCTCAACATCCTCTACGCCAACACCATGGAGCTCTTGGAGATCGACCGATCGAAACTACGCGGCGACGTCGCACCCTTCCACAGCATCGTGCTAGGGAAGCGCACGTGACCCCTCGGGCGCATCGACCTTCCTGTCTGCTTCGGCACCCCTTCCAACTATCGCAAGGAAGTCCTCACCTTCGAGGTAGTCGGGTTCGGGGGAGCCTACCATGCCATTCTGGGGTGACCGTGCTACGCCAAGTTCATGGCAGTACCCAACTATACCTATCTCAAGCTCAAGATGCCAGGCCCTAATGGTGTCATCACAATCGAGTCCACGTACGAACATGCGTACGACTACGACGTCGAGTGCATCGAGTACGCCGAGGCTCTTGCAGAGGCCGAGACCCTCATCACCCACCTTGACCAACTCAGTGGCGAGGTGCCTGACTCCAAGCGTCGCGCAGGGGCGTTCAAGCCCACTGAAACCATCAAACTCATCCCGGTCGACCCCGCCTGCCCCGACGACCGGGCGCTGAGGATCAGCGCCACCCTCGACATCAAATAGGAAGCCGTGCTCGTCGACTTTCTCTGTGCGAACGCCGACATATTCGCATGGAGTCCCTTGGACATGCCGGGCATACCAAGGGAAGTCGCCGAGCATGCCCTGGACATCCGGGCTGGATCTAGACTGGCGAGGCAACACCTACGCCGCTTCGACGAAGAAAAGCGTAGGGCCATAGGAGAGGAGGTACAGAAACTCTTGGCGGCCGGGTTCATCAAGGAAGTATCCCACCCAGAGTGGTTGGCTAACCCCGTTTTAGTCAAGAAGAAAAATGGGAAATGGAGAATGTGTGTAGACTACACCGGTCTGAACAAAGCCTGTCCAAAGGTCCCCTTCCCATTACCTCGAATCGATCAAATCGTTGATTCCACCGCAGGGTGCGAGACCCTGTCTTTCCTCGATGCGTACTCTGGTTACCATCAGATCAAGGTGAAAGAGCCCGACCAGCTCGTGACTTCTTTCATCACACCGTTTGGCATGTACTGCTACATGACGATGCCCTTTGGCCTCAGAAACGCAGGAGCCACGTACCAGCGGTGCATGACCCAGGTCTTTGGCGACAACATCGGGCAGACCATCGAGGCCTACATAGACGACATCGTGGTCAAAACCAGAAAGGCTGAGAATCTCGTGAATGACTTGAGGGTAACATTCAAATGCCTTAGAGAGAAGGGCATCAAGCTCAACCCCGAGAAGTGTGTGTTCGGGGTCCCCCGAGGCATGCTCTTGGGATTCATAGTCTCGGAACGCGGCATTGAGGCCAACCCAGAGAAGGTCTCGGCTATAACCAGCATGGGACCAATCAGAGACCTCAAGGGAGTGCAGAGGGTCATGGGATGCCTCGCGGCCCTGAGCTGCTTCATCTCGCGCCTCAGCGAGAAAGGTTTGCCTCTGTACCGACTCTTGAGAAAGTCCGAGCATTTTTCTTGGACCCCCGAGGCCGAGGAAGCCCTCGACAGACTCAAAAGGCTGCTCACCAATCCTCCTGTTTTGATACCCCTGGCCATGGACAAGGCCCTCTTACTCTACATCGCCGCAACAACCCAAGTGGTCAGCGCCGCCGTAGTAGTAGAGAGGCAGGAAGAAGGGCATACTCTGCCTACCCAGCGACCTATCTATTTCATTAGCGAGGTGCTCTCCGAGATCAAAGCGCGCTACCCCCACATCCAGAAGCTAGTCTACGCCGTGGTCCTGGCCCGGCGCAAGCTGCGCCACTACTTCGAGTCACACCTAGTGACTGTGGTATCATCCTTCCCCCTGGGCGAGATAGTTCATAACCGAGAGGCCTCGGGCAGGATAGCCAAGTGGGCTGTCGAGCTTATGGGGGAAACCTTGACCTTTGCGCCTCGAAAAGCAATCAAGTCTCAGGTCTTGGCCGATTTCGTGGCTGAATGGACGGATACTCAACTGCCACCTGCTCAGATTCAGACGGAGTGCTAGACCCTGTACTTCGATGGATCCCTGATGAAGACCGGGGCAGGCGCGGGTCTGCTCTTCATTTCGCCCCTTGGAGTACACATGTGCTACATGGTGCGGCTCCACTTCGCCGCCTCCAACAACGTGGCCGAATACGAGGGCCTCATCAATGGCTTACAGGTCACCATCGAGCTTGGAGCATGGCGCCTCGACATCCGAGGCGACTCGCGACTCATCATAGACCAAGTGATGAAGGAGTCAAACTGCCTCGACCCTAAAATGGAGGCTTACTGCAAGATGGTGCGACGCCTAGAAGACAAGTTCGATGGTCTCGAACTAAATCACGTCGCGCGAAAGTACAACGAGGCCGCCGACGAGCTGGCAAAGATGGCCTCGGCATGGGCCCCGGTCCCCCCAAACGTCTTCGCCAGAGACCTCCACAAACCTTCCATCGGCTGCACCTCGACAGCAGAGGAGGGCCCACCTGGGGAACCCATGGCAAAGCCCGACGCCCCCTCTGCTGCCGAGACACCCTCGACCGAGCCCGAGGTCATGGAAGTCAGCACCAAGCCTCCACAGACTGATCAGGACACGGATTGGCGAGTCCCGTTCCTCGATTGGCTTGATCGGGGGGAGCTTCCCGACGACCGAACTGAAGCACGACGGCTTGCGCACCGAGCCAAGACCTACGCCCTCTACAATGGTGAATTATACAGGCGAAGTCCCTCAGGTGTCCTTCAACGATGCATCAGTTCCGAGGTAGGCCAAGCCCTACTTTGGGACTTACACGCAGGCACCTGCGGGCACCATGCGGCGCCTCGGACGCTCGTAGGGAACGCTTTCCGCCAAGGGTTCTACTGGTCGACGGCGATCGCCGACGCTACCAAGCTAGTATGCTCCTGCGAAGGATGCTAGTACTACGCTCGGCAGACACATCTCCCGGCCCTGGCCTTACAAACCATCCCCATCACATGGCCGTTCGCCGTGTGGGGGCTCGACATGGTTGGGCCTCTGAAAAGGCCCCCGGGGGCTACACCCACCTACTGGTATCAATCGACAAGTTCTCCAAATGGATCGAGGCCCGTCCGATCAACCGAATCAAATCCAAGCAGGCAGTGCTGTTCTTCACTGACATTATCCACCGGTTTGGGATCCCCAACACCATCATCACCGACAACGGGACGCAGTTCACCGGCAAAAAGTTCCTGATGTTTTGCGACGACCACCACATCCGTGTGGCCTGGTCGGCCGTAGGACACCCAAGGACCAATGGCCAAGTAGAGCATGCCAACGGCATGATCCTACAAGGCCTCAAGCCAAGAATTCACAACCGGTTGAAAAAGTTTGGCAAGAAATGGCTCGCCGAGCTCCCATCGGTCATCTGGAGCCTGAGGAACACTCCGAGCCGTGCCATGGGGTTCACGCCTTTCTTCCTAGTCTATGGGGCCGAGGCCATCCTCCCCACTGACCTGGAATATGGTTCCCCAAGGCTGCAAGCCTATAACGAACAAAGCAACCGCACAACCCGAGAGGACGCCTCGATCAGCTGGAGGAAGCCCGAGACGTCGCGCTACTACACTCGGCCAAGTATCAGCAGAGCCTACGGCGCTATCAGGCCCGACACATACGAGGCTGAGACCTGAAGGTAGGCGACCTGGTGCTGAGGCTAGCACAGAGCAACAAGGGTCGCCACAAGCTGACCCCGCCATGGGAAGGACCGTACATCATCGCCCAAGTCCTGAAGCCCGGGACCTACAAGCTAGCCAATGAGAAGGGCGAAATCTTCACCAACGCTTGGAACATAGAACAGCTACGTCACTTTTATCCCTAAATTTCCAAGCATTGTATATGTCGTTTCTCGAAATGCAATTAAAAAGCGTTCTTTAGTTGGTCTTTATTTTTCGAGAAACCCCTCAAGCCCACCGTAGGTCTCGGCAGTACAATAAACACAATAAGGGAGACTTGGCTCTGCCTCGGCAGAACCAAGCCTCCCTCGGGGGCTAGATGGGGGACTTCCCCTAGGTCCCACGCACTATTTTTTAATTGCTTTTCGAAAAAATTCCTACGCCAAGTCTCTAGCAGGCTCTGACGAATCATTTGTAGAGACTCCTTGGACCAAGGTCTGTTTCCTAAGCAAGAGGCCGGTTGAGTCACGAGACGGCCTACGCCCCTGGGCTACGGCACTCCCTCAATACCTCTCGCTCAAGGGACGGCTTAGGCCCCAAAGGGGTGTTTTGCAAACGAAATCTGATCAGGAGTAGCAGAGGGCAAAGGCTCGGAAACATGAGAAAAACAACTAAGAAACACAAATACGTCAGAAATAAAGGCCTCGACGGCCACAAACATTATGGTATAAAAATAACCCCTATTCTATCTTTACATAGCCCCCGGGGCCCAGATCAAGGCTCAGGGCCTCTAGCGCCAGCAGATGGTAGGGGAGGAACCACCTCCTCTTCAAAGAGCGTCGCCAGCGCCGTGCCAGGGCCTTCCGCCGCCTCTAGCAGCTTTGCGACCACCGCGTGGGCCTCCTCGTCATCATCAGGCAGAACATAGCCATCACTGATGGCCGGGAGGTCGACGCCAAGGTAGTGAGAGGAGAAGACGGCCATCGCCCGCTTGACACCCGTATGCAGCGCCCCTCGGAGCCGCTCGCGCATCTGGCTGCTCAGCGCAATCAAGCGGCTCCCAAGGGAGCTACCCGACTGAACCCCCTCGACTTCTAGGGCCTCGCAGGTAGAAAGGGCAGCACACTTTAGCACCTCGTGCTCCCCGATCTCGGTCTCGAGCACCGTCTGCACCGCGCTGGAAGCCTTGGCAGCCCGAATGATCTCTGCCTCTGACTCTGCACCACGGAAAATGGAATGAGGTCGAGCCAGAGAAAAAACAACCTAAGTTAGGGACGGAAGCCCACGGAGCTCACCCTTGGCCTTCAGCTCCCAGCGTCGGGTCTCAGCCTGATAGGCCTCGGCTTTCTCCTTCAACCGCTGGGCCTCGACTCGAGAGGCCTCGGCTGCCCTGGAAGCTTCACTCCCCAGCTCTGCGTCATACAAGGAAGTTAGGGAGCAAGCATAAGGGAAAGAAAACAAAACAAGGGGACTCAAACTCACCCTCGACCGTCCCCCTCAAAACCACAGCCTCGATTCGCGAGGCCTCAACCGCAGCAAGGGCCTCATTCAGAGCGCCTTTGGTCAGCCGGTGCGCACTCTCCTCTGCCCCTAGCTGCCCAGTGAGGGCCTTGCTTGAGGCCATCGCTTCTTCAGCCCGGGATCTGAAGGCATCCCGATCGCTGACGGCGTGGGTAAGCTCCTCCTCCAGCTCCTTGATCCGCGCCGCCAAGGGGGCGAGCTACGTCTGGGCGGTGGCCGCCTCGACCTTTGCATCGGCACAGCGAAGGCAGAGGTCTTCCACCTCCGCGCTTCGGGCCGACAGAAGCTCGTTAGCATCGGCAAGAAGGCCCCTCTGCCTCTGAAGCTGGTCCCAGATTCCCCTCTCCCGCCGAAGGAAGACCGACTTCCCAAGGGACCGGGTCTCGAGCTCCTGAGGAAGCAGAGCAAAGGTCGTCGATTGCAACAAAACCAAGGAAAGAACAACGTCGCACGAGAAAGGGAAAACACGAACCTGGGTGACTCTGGGCAGTTCGTCGGCCACCACGGATAGCGCCGTCCGTAGCGACCGCTCCGCCAGCTCGCGGTACTGCTCGAAGGTACTCCAGCGCCCGCCCTCAGCCATGTCCTCGAGGGCGAACAGAGGCTCCCCCTCAGGGTCATCCCGGCTCTGCCACAGTACCCACGGGTGATCCCACCCGCGGGGCTCGGGTCGCACCCGCACGAGGGCCGAGCTTCCCTCGTCTAAGAGCGGCGCCGGCTACTCCACGACATCGGCCTCCTCGGCGCCGACCACCTCCTGCGCCCGGGAAGTATCGTCGGAGGAGATCGGATAGACCTCCGTCTCCCGGGCACTCTCCCGCAACAACAGCGGGCCCTGAGCCAAGGGCACGGCCGAGGCCTCCGCCGCCGACATCTCTGCCTCCTGCACAGACGGCCTCGCTGCCGTCACGACGGCCATGGTGACCTCGGGGGCTCCGACCTCTGCAATCACGGCCTCGGCGGTCTCGGGGGCTCCGGCCTCCGTCATTATGGCCTCGGCAGACGCAGAAGCGCCGACCGCGGACACTGCGGTCTCGGCGGTCATGGGCGCCGGGGCCCCCATCGCCTCAGCCCTAGAGGCCCCGGGAGCCTCGGCAACAAAGGGCACGATGGCCCCATCCGACCGTGTAGGGGCCGCCTCGGCAACCCTTCCCTGGGCAGCCGGTTCCTGTGGGTCGACCCTCACCGACGCCGCGTCGCGCTGGATGGCGGCTTGTGCCTCTACCACCCAGTGGGCAGAGGAGCCGGGGCTCGCCTTAAGCGCTTTAAGGGGCGCCAAGGGGAGGTCGTCCGCAGGCCGCTTCCGACTAAAGAAAATCAACCTACAGGGTCAGCACGAGACCAAAAAAGCGAATGGAAGACACCATAACCCCGTCAAAAACACACTTACTTTGAATGGGGCAGCCCCAGCTTCGCCACAGCAAACCTCCTCTGCAATGGCGGAGGCGGCGGCAGTGGTGTCGCATCCGTATCCATCGGCGCCGGTCGGTCCTCGGCGGACCCCGGCGCCCCTTCGACCCTCGGCGGGGCCGGCAGCGCCGCCTCCACCGCCACTGGCTCCGCCGCGACCACCGAGCTTACAGGGCTGACGGTGCATTTGCCTAACGCCCGCGCCTCGGGCGTGTCGGCCTCAGCCCCGGAGGGGGCCATCGCCGGCCCCGGGTCCGCTTCCTCTCCTTTTCCTGGGGGTGCCGGGCTGCTTACCGACGCCTTGGGCGCCACCTCCTCGACGTCTGGAAGGTGGTCTAGGGGGCCTCGCCCCTCCTCACCCTTGTCATTCCCGTCCGAGGCCACCGTCGACAACGACGTCGACGGGGATTCCTCCAATGGGAGACCATCCTTCCGTTGCTGACGGCGGCGCTTATCCAACGCCTCGCGTGCAAGGATATGCTTCGTGCGCTTCGCCGCCTTAGCATCCTTCCGCTTCTTCTACGCGTCGGCATGAGCGCGGTTGATCGCCCGCTGCCCCGCGTCCTCGGGAACGGGCGGCGGGGAGGAGCGCACGTCCCTCATCCCCTAAAGAAACAACAAACGCGCATAAGGAAACAAAGGATAAAGGGAGATCGAGGAGGTTCAGAGGCTACAGCGGTGCTCGACTTACCAACGAAAGGAACCCCCGCGACGGACACATTGCGAAGGGGGTCAGGTTGCCACCCCTCAACTTCACATCTACCGTCTCCCCCACCCGACGGTGAATTTCCTCGTCGGAGAGGGCAGAGGAAGACATCCGGGTGCCCTCGATGGGCTCACCCGGCCTCATCTCGAACAGCCGCCGCCGCCGAGCCATCAGCGGCAGCACCCTCCGGCGGTGGAAGGCGGCCACGACCACAGCGACGGTGAGGCCATGGTTCCGCAGCCTCACCAGCCCCTCCAGGAGCGGCTCCAGCTTGGGCTGGTCGACCTTCGGGATGCCCCACTTCCATTTCTCTGGGCAACTCCCCACAATCCACCCGGTATAAGGGGGAAGTCCTCCGTCATCGTTGCGGAGGTAAAACCAACTCATGTACCACTGGTGGTTGGAGGACACGAGTTGGGCCGGGATATAGAGATGCAGGCGGTCCTGACGCACTTGGAGGGTGCAGCCTCCGGCCCTCGATGCCTTCCTCTTGCCCGATGTGCCCGTCGGCTTGGTAGTATGCCCCGCCCGGAATAGGTGGAGCCACAAATACCAATGGGGAGCGATCCCCAAATACCCCTCGCAGACGGCAACAAAGATAGCCGCCTGAGCGATGGAGTTAGGATTAAAATTGTGGAGCTCCACGCCGTAGTAATGCGTGAGCGCCCGCATGAACCGGCCCGCCGGAACGCCGAGGCCGCGCTCGTGGAAGGAGACGAAGCTCACAACGTAGCCGTCGTGGGGCCTCGGCTCCGGCTCGCCGTACGGAGCAATCCACTCCGGCCTACTAGAGTCTGTCACCGGGCGGAGGAGTCCACCGTCGACAAGCGACTGGAGCATCTCCTCAGTGACATCCGACAGATCCCAAGGATCCACCTCGACAACAACGACATTGCCGGCCATGGATGCGATGGAGGAATCGGGCGTGGCGGTGAGTTTTTCTCTCTCCCTCCACGCTCTCGCTTTTTTCTCGCTTTCCCCCTAGGCTCGCTCTTCTCTCCTCTTCTTCCCGGCACCCGTGGCTCTGGCGACGGCTCGATAGAGGTGGCAGGTAAGGTAAGATAGGGAGGGGCGAGACTCTTCGGGTATTTATGCAGGGGGGAGGTGAAACGAACGGGCGATGAAATCGGGGAGGTTTTCCCCGTCCGGCGCGGTTAACCACGAGCCGATTTTGGCGGCCCACGCGCCCACGTCTCCCGCATTAAATGCGAGGACAGTTACGTCCCGTCCATCACGTCGCGCTCGGCCACTACGGTAGCAGGCGTCGTTTTGCCTCCCCATGAAACCGCCTCAAAAGGCGCGCCCCCCCGCGGCCGAGCCGATAGGGAAGGTATTTCCCACGGCCTGTTCCTTTCACAGGAAGGAACCGGGCTCTGAGCCTATTACGATCCAGGGGTTCGAAGGCTGGACCCCAAAGGGTTTCGACAGCCGCCCCAGGATAATAGAGTCAGGGGTGACTGTGGGCGAGCCTGTACGAGGCCGAGACCCAAACGAGCAAAATGCTTGGGACGCCCAAAGTCGTGTCCGAGACCGGCAGGAAAGTATCCGAATGGGATCCCACCGTAGGGAGGCATCGAGCCACCGAGGCCCAACGAATGGCCTCGGCACCCACTAGAGAAATCCGCTGGTACTCTTGGAGTGTGTCTCTGGACCGCTAGCCGTCCCCTAACGAACGGGGTTCGGACCTCCACTCGGACTACCCGATAACAGCTCACCGGAAGTGCCACCGCTCGTGCCCATCGAGGGTAGCGAGGCACATTCCACCCCTCCTTCTGAGCGAAAAGGAAGCGCAAGGGTCGCATAAAAAGTTAGGGGAACCCCCGACGGCCTTCTCGCCCTATGCAGAGGCTAGGGGGCTCCTCCTGCAAATATGCCGAGACCTCACGACCCGGGGTCGCGCCTAAAGAGGCCTCGGCAAACAAACCCTCATGCGCGAGGGGCGTATAAAAAGTCAGGAGAACTCCTGACGGCCCTCTCACGCAGAGGCTAGGGGCTCTTCCTGCAACCTCGCCGAGACCAGAATGGGCTCGGCAAACTAACCCTCCGTCCGAACGAAAAGGACACGTGAAGACTAGGTGAAAGGGCCAGAACACCCAAGACAAAGACAAACAGTCCAAAACCGCGCTAGAAGTTTCACTACAAACACGATAAAAGGGCACCGAGCTCATTACGGTCCAGGGGTTCGAAGGCTGGGCCTCCAAAAGGTTTCGACAGCCGCCCCAGGGCAATAGAGTCAGGGACAACATCGGGGCGAGCCTACGAATGTCCTAGACCCGAGCGAACGGTCGCTCGGGGCGTCCTAAGTCGTGTCTGAGACCGGCGGGGAAGTATCCGAATGGGATCCCACCGTAGGGCGGCACCGAGCCACCAAGGCCCGCGAACGGCCTCGGCACCCACTAGAGAAACCCCTCGGTACTCTTGGAGTGCGTCCCTGGACCACTAGCCGTCCCCCAACGAACGGGGCTCGGGCCTCCACTCGGACTACCCGCTAACAGCTCACCGGAAGTGTCCACGCTCGTGCCCATCGAGGGTAGCCTGGCACATTCCACCCCTCCTTCCGAGCGAAAGGAAGCGTGAGGATCATACCCAAAGTCAGGGGACCCCTAACGAACCTCTCGCTCTACGCAGAGGCTAGAGGCCTTTTTCCCTGCAGCCTCACTGAGACCCCCGCAACCCGAACTTGCGCTTGGGGGTTTGGCAAATGCAATAAGAACTACTCGTTCAGACACGGAAATGAAGAAAGCCCCTGGAGGAGTAACAAACCCCAATTCCTACGGAGCAGGTATGGACCCAGCCTCGGCAAACCCTCAGGGGGAGTGCACGCACTCCCCCCGAGGCTCGGGGGCTACTGTCGGGTACCTTAGAATGGGGTACCCCAAGCAAAACATCAAATGGGTTGCCCAAGTCCCATCTAAAAAATAATAAAAGCAAAAAGGTAAGTCGTGGGCCCCTCCCCATCGCGATCAGTCCCACTGGCTCCTCCTCCTCCTCGCCTCAAGCCCCGAGAAGGAGGTCTCGGCATCCTGGCAAGGCTCCCCAGGGAAGGCCTCGGTAGGGAACGCCGTCTCCGCCTCGCCCAAGGCTCTCCATAGAAGGCCTTGGCAGGAGGTGCGTTCTCCGTATCGCGCGAGGCCTCTCGCGCGAGGCCTCGGCAAGGAGCATTCTTCGTATCGCTCGAGGCTGGCTCGTCTGCGGTCCCTCGCCCCCCCGCCTCGGCCGACCCTCCCGACAGCGCGTCATGTCTCATTAATACTTTCAACCACTCCCGCAATCTCAGCCGGACAACAGCTCAACGTCACAGAATGGCCAACGTGACCCGAAGTCGCATCAGCGCCATACCGACCAGGACAGGGCACGGCGGGGATTACCGGCCACTGTGTCCCAACACTATGCCCACGATCAACGCCTGGGACAGGGTATGATGGGGGTTACCGGCCACTGTGTCCTACCACTGTGCCCACGACCCGCCGCTCGCTCGAGGCCTCGGCACTGTACACCAGGGCCTCGGCAGTCTCAGGGTTCGTGCCTGCCGAGACCCCCCACCGCAGTACAAGCCTCAGCACCGACCAGGCCTCAGCCTCGCGCACAATCTGTCCACCGTGGCTTGCACGTTCGCCGCCACGTCTGCTCCGAGACACTCCCTAGGCTCCCACGATGCACAGGACCTGATGTGACGACCACGCCGCCCCTTTACTCCCAGGACGGACTACTCCGACGGCCACGCCGCCACAGGAATAGGCCACAGGGTTCAGACATGCCGCCCCTATTGGCACGATGCCGCACAGTAATACATGTACTGTCCCTGCCCTCCCTTCAACTATAAAAGGAGAGGACTAGGGCCACTTAGGGGGGGACCAAAAAACACACACGCACACATTCCAACCGCTTGAGAGCAACATCTCAGACGGTCTACACGACACCCTGCCGAGACCTGGGACTAGTTCCCTCTCTCCCTTAGCTTGTAACCCCCTACTACGAGCACTTCGGTGCAAGGAATACAAGTTCGATCTCTCAGACTAGACGTAGGGCACCGATTGCCTGAACCAGTATAAACCTTGTGTCTCTTTGCATCACCATCCGGAATCGGGAGCACACAGAACAAATTCACTAGTCGGTTGAGGACCCCTCGGTCCGAAACACCGACACTCACGATGTCCGCATCATCTAGCTTTGTTAATCCTATTGAATGGAGCCCATTGATAATTAGATTCAAATGAGAATACATATCACGAACAAGCTCATCATCATTCATTGTAAAGGAATCATAATTTTGTTTAGTTAGACAATATTTTTGCTCACAGACATTAGATGTGCCATCATAGAGCTCTTGAAGTTTTAACCAAATTTCATGTGCCGTATTTAAAGTGAACACTTGGTTAAACATATCCATACTAAATGATTCAAACAAGCAACTTTTAGCTCTAGCATTGAAATGAATTTTTTTTCTTCACTCTTCGTGGGTTTAGCGAAATTCTTAATAAGTTTTATCCCGTCATGAGTGACTCTCCAAACACTCAAATCAACCGCCTCAAGGTGGCAAGCTATTCTAGCTTTATAATAGGGGAAGTTAGTGCCGTCAAAGTACGGAGGCCTAGAGGTATCCATCCCAACCACTCTAAAAAGCGTCGACTCAACGACGGTGAAGCCAAAAGTCTAAATTGAGCCAACCTGGCTCTGATACCACTTGTAGGGGACCACGATGCCTAAGAGGGGAAGTGAATTAGGTAACTTAAAAATCTAACTCTAAACTATGGCCTCTTTTTCTAACCCTAGCAAAACCTATGCAATAGATAAACTATCTAAATGTGCAACTACGATTTTGCTAGTGTGTTGCTATCTCTACCGCAAGGAGTAATACAATCAATATAAATGCGGAAGCTAAAGAATAAGGTAGAGATATGCAAACTCACATCGACGACTCTGGTATTTTTACTGAGGTGTCGAGAAGCGCGCAAGCTTCCCCCTAGTCCTTGTTGGAGTCCCTCGCAAGAAATCCCTCACAAGGGCCAAGCTTCTGGTCGGGTAACTTCGTGGATAGCCTCGGGCCTTCCCTACGCGCAAGTGGGTCTTCGACGTGCCTTCCGGCAAGCCTCTCCTAGATACTCCCCGCCATCTTCACTATCAAGCTTTCGGCCAAAACGCCGCAGGCCTTGTTCCCTCCGGTATACGGTGTTGGCCACACCACAAACGTGGTTGGTGTGATCTCGCAAGACTACAAGCCCCTTCGATATACAACAAAGATGTACGCAAGCATCGAGTGGTAAGAGATATGTAAACCTCACTAAACACTAGGCCTAAACCTAGAGTAAGCGCATAAGCGGTGGTCTAATCAACCTAAGCACTTTGCAAAGCACCTATGCTAATCACCTAATGAATCACTAAGCACTATGCAAGTGGAGATTACTAAAATGATGTGTCAACACCCTTGGTATGTTTTCTCAGCTCCACTCACTTCAAATGGCCGGTTGGGGGGTCTATTTATAAGCCCTAGTGAGAAAGTAGTCGTTGGGGATGAAATCCCGCTTTTCTGCTACTGACCGAATGCTGATCACGTCCTGACCAGACGTGTCCGGTCGTCTCGACTGTTAGAGCCGCGATCAACTGATTGGATGCTGCCAGCGTCCGGTCATATTCCATTGGATGCGTCCGATCGTAATTTCACCGCTCTGGAACCTTTCTATACTCGATCGGATGCTGTTGTTTTGCGTTCGATCGATTTGCCGCCAGTGTCCGGTCAATGTTGAATGTGTTGTCGGGATGATGAACAGTGCCATTGATGCGTCCGGTCATTTTACTTGTTCAGCGTCCGGTCGCTGCTGCTGACGCCTGTTGTAGCCGAGTCACTGATCGGAGCATCCAGTCGATCACCTTCCAGCGTACGGTCATCTCTATGAGCTCGTATCTTCACGATCTTACATCTGGCTTGGTTCCTATCTTCATGCTTCGACTTTGCTTGATATCTTGAGTCTTCTCTTGTGCTTCTAGGGTCTAGCTTAAGGTGTTGATCATCGGATCATCACGTCGCCTTCATCCAAGTCACGTCTTGCACCCTATTGAACTACAAAATAATCACTTACAAATTCATTTGTCTAATTTGATTGTGTTGGTCATCAAACACCAAAATCCAAAGTAAATAAGCTTAGGATCTATTTTCCTTACAAATGGTTTCAAGCGTGAGATGGTAGCTCATTTCAAGATGAGCAATCTCGACGCGCTCTCCTACTACCTCGGCATTGAGGTGTGGCAGGGGAAGCAGAGCATCTCCTTAGGTCAGCGTGCCTACGTGGAGAAGCTACTGGAGCGCAGCGGCATGGCGGAGTGCAAGCCGTGCGCAACTCCGATGGAGGAGCAGCTGAAGCTGAGCAAGCACAACACTGCTACAAAGGTGGACGTGATGTGCTATCGAGTATCATCGGCGGGCCGTGCTACCTCACTCATACCCGACCAGACATTGCGTTCATGGTTTGGTACGTCAGCCGTTTCATGGAGGACCCGCGCGAAGATCACTGGTCAACAGTGAAAAGGTTGCTGTGCTACGTCAAGGGGACGCTCGATCAAGCGATCATCTTCCGCAAGAGTGGCGGCAAGGGAGGGTTGCGGCTCACGGTGTTCAATGAGGCACCCCAAGGCAAAGGAAGGTGAGTCGGAGCTCACTGTTTTCAGCGATGCGAACATGGGCGACGGAGCACCTCTGACGTGCTCATCTTCTTTGAAGCGGCCCCCATTGTTTGGCAGTTGCTGAAGCAAAAGATCATGCGCTATCGACGTGTGAGGCGGAGTTTGTCGCAGCTAAAAGCATCTAGGCCCCTAGTTAGGTTTCGATGATTAATGATAATATGTGATTACTATAACTAACGTGTATTTTATAGAGGCAATTAAGTTAGGTCATGGTAATGGAGATTGATTGGGCAATCATGGTTGTCATGCCCCTACGATGGAAATCATTTTAGTTTTCAAAGGATGGCCGACAAGGTTAAGGATGGACTAGTTCTAAGTGTCGTTTGGAGTTAGAGAGACACTTAGAGTAGTTTAGGACTTTGTTTTTTTTCCTTTGGCCGTACTATTAAGGGGGGTATGGATGGGTAGCTTAACCTAGGTGAGTCTAGTGGATTAGGTGTGGTGCACACTTGCTAAATCTAGCACTAGGTAGCTCCTAAAAAGCCCTTAAATCAATTAGAGCGAACTTCATTCACATATGATTGTGAGTTGGAAGTGAATGGAGGGTCAATGCTGACCGGACGCTGGTTTCGGTATGACCGGACGCTAGCGCAGAGTTCGGTCAGTTCATTTGATCAAGGTGAAATCATCTGGCGCGACCGGACGCTGAGAGGTGAGTGATCGGACGCTGGGTGCTAGCGTCCGGTCGACTCTAGTAAGGTTCCAGAGTCCGATCAGTGCTAACTGAACGCTGTCTAGCGTTCGGTCACAACTTAAACACTAGGTTTCGGAGAGAACTAACCTGAGCGTCCGATCAACTTGATCGGAGCGTCCGGTCACTCCGCAGAGGCACATAGTTGTTCGTTTTGAACACGGGTGTATAAATACTTTCTCCATTCGTGTGAGAGGGTACTTTTGCTCATTCCAACAACTGAAAAACACCCTTGAGAGTGCCAAGAAGAGTAAGGTCCTAGTGAGGTGATTGAGATTTAAGAATCCAAGAGTGAGCCCTCATTAGTGAAAGCAAGAGTAGCAAAGTGTGTATCCACCTTTCTCATTAGGCTTATTGTGGTCAAGTGAGAGTTCGTGCTTGTTACTCTTGGTGATCGCCATCACCTAGATGGTTTGGTGGTGATTAGGAGCTTAGTAATCATCCGGCAGAGCTTGTGAATGACCCAACTCAAGTTGTGAGCGGTTGTGGGCAATTCACCGCGATAGAGTGTCAAAGAATCAATCCATAGAGAGCACTTGATCCTTGCGCAGATCAAGGGGGAGCTACACCCATGTGCGGATGCTCCAACGAGGACTAGTGGAGAGTGACGACTCTCTAATACCTCGGAAAATATCGCCGCGTTCCTCATTCTCTCTTTACTTTGAGCATTTACTTTAAGCAATTTAATTTTTGTCTTTATATTCATAGAATTACCATACTAGAGTAGGATTGGAACTTAGGTTGTAAGACTTTTTGTGCGGTAGAACATTAGAAATATTTTCTAGGCACAAGGGGTGAAGTTGGGCTAACCGTAGGGTTTAATTATTGCAAAGAAATTTAGAATTAGCCTAATTCACCGCCCCTCTTGGGCATCTTGATCCTTTCAGCAGCGGCTACGGCGGCGTGCCAGTCTGTCTGGCTGCACCGGCTGCTGGGCGAGCTGACCGGCAAGGAAGCTCACCCGCCAGCTTTGATGGTGGACAACCAGCCCGCCATCGCCCTCGCTAAGAACCATGTCCTCTACGACCAGAGCAAGCACATCGACATCAAGTTTCACTTCCTTCGGGACTGCATCGATGGAGGATAGATCGTCATCGAGTTTGTCAAGACCGACAGATAGCTCGCTGACATCTCCACCAAGTCACTCGGACACCTACAGTTCATGAAGCTGAGGAAGATGATTGGTATGGATGAGGTCAAGGCATCGGGCTAGCAGCAGGATTATGGAAAAAATTGTTAGACATAATCTGGTGCTCCCCATTCTCTCCTTGGTTGGAGACTGGTCGGCTCGACCGACCACTCCCTATTGGGAGTTGGGACTGATCGGCTCTGCCGACCAGTTCCTGTAGCTGTAGCAGTATTGCAATAGGCCACCTCTAGTACATTAGTTGGTAGCTATTACATCAGCCATGTCTTGGTAGTGGGCTGAGGTAAGCTTTGTACTGTTAGGAGTAGTTGGTATACCCTGTACCTTAGGAGTAGGTAGTTGGTGTACCCTGTATCTTAGGAGTAGGTAGTTGGTGTACTCTTGTACTTAGGAGTAGGTAGTTGGCCAACAACTATGTACCCGGTAGAGGTACAGCTAGAATTGTATATATTTCATTTAAAGGGTAATTGAATACTTAGTTCAGTTGCCACAAACCAAAGGGCAGAGCTTCGGCCAAAGCTGGTGCTCATACTGAGTGTGTATGTGCTATTTTTAATCTCTTCTTCTATCTTTAACCATAATGAATAAGTATATGTGCTGGTAAACTAGTTGCTTAGACGTGCAGGACATGGATCAATAGCCCCTTCGTGCCTTGTGAATTCGTAACGGCCTTGGTTTCTCCTGGCATTTCATCGAAGTTGGAAGAGACACGTCAGCATTACGTGACTATAAACGTACGCCGTACGGATGGTTGGTTCACTGAACCCTTCTTTAAGGTCTTGCATCTTTGTCAAGGACATGGACGACAACGGAATAGGGACACCTTTGGCCTCTGAACGTTCATTTAATGGAAACTGGACTGAGGGGGTGTTTTGGTTCCATGAACTAAATTTTAGTCCACGTCACATCGAACGTTCGGATGCTATTTAGGAGAACTAAATATAAGTTAATTATAAAACTAATTATATAGATGGAGACTAATTTACGAGACGAATTTATTAAGCCTAATTAATCCGTCATTAGCACATATTTACTGTAGCACAACATTGTCAAATCATGGACTAATTAGGCTTAAAAAATTCGTCTCGTAAATTAGCCACAATCTGTGCAATTAGTTATTTTTTTCGTCTATATTTAATACTTTATGCATATGTCCAAACATTCGATGAAACAGGGACCAAAATTTTCCTGTAGGAATCAAACACCCCCTGATATGCGACTGCTTAAGCTTACCCAAGAATAAACTAGACGTTGGCTTATACCTCGCTAAAAATCAGTACACATTATGCACATCAAAATTCAGAGCCTGTGCGATGAGTCTGATGTTGGTAGGATGGTGAGTTGACTGTTGGAAGGATGTCGAGTCACTAACATAACATGTTCTGAACTCTGTAATTGCTCCACAGTTGCCAGGGACAGCAACAGGGAGACATCAGAGATATACCTCGCTGCTGCACTGCTCAAAGCACAGCCTTGCACAGAAAATAGGCTATTTTATTCACTGCAACCTGCTGAGCATGACCCCGCGTGTCACATACGTAATACCCTAACTTTGTTCATAGGATGCCTTGCATGATTCGAGCATTTGTATCTAGTTCTTCAGCTTCTCATACCGAGAAACATTAGGCTTCTACCAATACAAACCCCTTACTTTTAAGGGCAAGGTATCACTATTCTAGGGTCTAAATATGCCCCATGCCTATCTCTTTTTTCACAATCTTATTCGTGTAAGTACTGTATCTATTTTCTATACTAGGAGCTGTGCAGTGCGCTCAAACTTACAGTCTGTCTTCCTCATTTTGATTGGCAGTCTTTCCCCGATCTTTAGAAGTTTGATCCATTTGAGGCGTGGAACATTGAATTGTTGACTGAGTTCGAGCTGCACATGCCAAAGTCTTGGTAGTCCAGCAGCCAGTCTGTTGTTCCATCCCATGGCAACATCCCCTCGACATTGCCAAGTTCATCGTTGCTGCTCATAAAATTCAGCCATGGCTCATCCATCGACAGGTCTGTCTCTGACAGCCAATTCACCAGCAGTTCAGGGTCTTGATCACAGCCGTTGGTGCCTGACTCTGGCCAGCTGGACTGCTCCGATGAATCAGTGGACAGCGGAACCTCCCTATGGCTGTCATCCTTCAAGCTCAGCTCCTCTCTGAAGTCGCTGGATTTAGCAGATTCATCTGTAACTGTGGACTGTGAGGAAGCTGCCTTGGAATTGGCTAGAGGCTGGTGCGTGGCCGGGTCGATGCCCATCTTGATGAGCTTCTTCTTGATGTGCGTGTTCCAGTGGTTCTTGATCTCATTGTCTGTTCTCCCAGGTAACTTGGCAGCGATCTTGGACCATCTGCATAGGTTTAAGTCATTAGGAGCGCACAAAGCGGTTGTAATATTTTGTTTCTGGGGAACGAAGCACATGAGCAGAAAGGAGCAGCTAACCCTTTTTACTAAGGTTTCAGCCAGCTGAATTTGAAGCAATTGCATAAATTTACAAATTTTCATTATTTCCACAATTGTGTGCTTCATGGTTTAGAACTGGAGTTTGTGCTACAAGTGAAGAGGTTGAGAATGACCTGAGCGCGAGTGGTCCTATTACTACTGCCCTTCAATTCTAGTGTGCTCTTTAACTCACATGCAGGCATGAAGTCCACATCGGTGTATCAGTAATAACTATCAATTCAAAGTGCAACAACTAAGAAAAGGTAGCCATTATATTTTGTTGTTTTTTAGATAACTTGCCATTTGCAAGAGCACTGAAAGCATGAAACAACAAAGAGGTTACTGCAGAGTGCTAAACTAGGGACAAGGTAAAAAATTATACCATTTATAGGGTTATAATATGTAAGGTGCAATAAACTCAATAACCATGAAAACCACTTTTCAAACTCTAGGTAAACTTGATTAACTGATCCTGGTATTGCAGGATTTATTTCTTTCTCAAAACTATACATTTCGATTGAACTTGGCCTTTGTTGATACATGTGGAGCACCAGGGGGTTTGACAACAATACCACGTGCATGTAACTTTGTTACTATTAATTGCACGAATTCAGTTGGTTCTAAACTTTGTGGCATCATTTTACAGTAAGAAGCAGCTAGCGCTGCTACACTTCGTGTAGACTTACAACACATATAAGAATAAGCTAGCTACTCTTAGCCAAGTATTCCATCAACATGTTCTGCAGTTTCCTTGGCACTTCAAAGCTTAACCAGGGGAATATTCACCCATGCCAAGGAACCGATGCAAATATAGCTTATTCTACCATAGCACAATAAAGAAGATGGATTAACATACAAAATGGAGTATACGCATCCATGCACACTTGTTATATATACCATGCAAGCTAGTATACCTATTTCCGAGCTTGGCATGGAGGTCAATGACGAGCTGTTCCTCGGCAGTGCTGAGGAGGCCACGCTTGAGGTCAGGGCGGAGGTAGTTAGTCCACCGCAGACGGCAACTCTTGCCGCAACGAAGCAGCCCTGCCAGTTTAGGCACTGCCCGCCAGCAGCATCGACCATGTGTCAGGATGAAGCTAATGAGCTTCTTGTCCTCCTCCGCTGTCCATGGCCCTCGCTTCACCCCCTGCTTGTCACAGCATGGCTGTCTCCCCATTGATCAATTTACTATGAGCTGGCAGCTTGTACTAGATTACACACTAAGTGAACAAGGCTATCAGTAAGCTTCTATTGCATTTTATATATGCTGTGAGCCACCAAACTCCGCAGACAAACATCAGACAAAAGGGCTGTGAAAGCTCCATTGCAACTGCAATGGATGTCTGCCTGCATATATGTATATCTCCGTGCAATATCACTAAAAAAATGTCCTGTGCTTTCCATGCTTTTCTATTTGCTGATGTAGAAAGCGATGGTGATTTGGTTACTTTAGAGTAATCTGGAAGTAAGAGTTTAAGTCTGACCTATAAACTGTACCATGTTAAGCCCTTGTTAAAAGACAGTTACCAATCGCACTGCAGCATCATGGGGTACTACTACTAGAGTCGATAATCTAAAATGAGATGTGTCAACATCCTTGACCAAGCTGATTATTGTACTTCAATATTCCAATATGGTACAGAGTGATAATATGATCTTAATTAACTAGCATACTGAAATGAACAACACCCTATTTGCAGATAGATTAGCTCAAATTTTTAGTTAGCTATCCTTTTCTAAACACGGCAATTTGTTTGCAAATGATGCAACAGGAACTAAAGTATGATTATCTCTAAGTATTGATGCTTCCATTCCCACAGGGGTATATAAATGTGTGCCGCCCCAGTTGCCATCTTAAGCAACTATATCTCACCAACCATTTTATCATTGGTGGTGCACTGTAACAAATAAAACCATGAGGAACAACTAGCATATGCTCTGCAAGCTGCATATCTAACATATATGTATGGGCCAATGATGACATTGTGCACCATGATGTAAATGTTGCATTCTAATTTGTGAGAAAGCTGAGACATTCAGACAGTCAGCATCCTAGCTCACTGAGACTGGTGATATCAACATGATGATCAACAGGTGAGCTTAGCCTCTGAAGAGTTTGATTTACATATCGAGCTAGTACAACAGATGAGAAAAGACAGCAATTAATTAATTAGACATAGAAATCGGTGCATCGCCTTGGTTCTTTTCTTTAATGCAAAGACGTGCAGCTCAGTTTCATTTCATGTTTGCTAAAAAAAAGCACAAAGCTTACTTTTGCTAATAAAAAAGCTCAGTTGCAAAGATGAAACTCTAATTCTGTAAGCAAAATGGTTATTCTGCAACTAGATGCAAAGAAAGGATAAGAATTAGAGTTTCTTAATCCACCGAACTCCCAAGAAAGTGAATATGAGAAAGGATCCATCTTACAACTTACTTTAGCTTAGAAATGACAACAAGGGACAGCTTAAGAATTTGTGGGTATTCAAGACATCTGCCGACATGAGGAAGAAATGACTGCACTCTGACGCTCTGTAACCACAAAAATAATGTCAACTCAGTTATACATATTTGGAGTGTTGATATAAGAAGGAGCATCATCAATCAATCAACAGACAAACGTTTTGCTATTCAGATACTGTGCTGGGGAGCTAGGCAACAATGGACATATATTTTGGACAACTAAAGCCTACAGGGGCTAATTTATGCCGTGTCTGCAAGAAAAATGCTAGTAACTGCTGATAGAATAGCAGCAATCTTCTGATACACAATGCTAACTCATTCTTCTGCTGAATCTGCATATGCAACAAACTTCAATCTGTGAAAGGCTGTGCGCTAAAACTAGAGCATCTTATTATTTAAATAAATAAGTATAACACAAAAAGATAGAAACTTTAGCAGATTATTCTAGACAAACACAATCCAATCCATGGAAGCTAATGTGTATCTCAGGTATTCTGCCACAAAAGAGACTAAGAGAGACATTGGGTTGAAAAAATGATTTATCTCATTTCATCTAGAATATAGGCATCTTGTATAAAAAAAATAAGAGAAAAAATGTCCATGCAAACAAAATGGCCACACCATAACAATTGCATCTGTTAAATTGTTACTCTCAGAGTTTGTGCACTGTTGCTATCCCAGGTAGTGATGTGTGTTCTGTGCTGAAAAGTAAAAGAAGTAAACAGAAGTTTCTTTTCAAAGAGAAGTGGCAGATGAAAACAATATGTTCCTAGGTCATAGGTCTATTCCATCCAACCTTCCAATATTTATGCAATAAGCTATAAGTTGTGATGTGCATTTCCAGGAGACATCTAATGCGGATCATACACTAGCTATCATGACAAATACTATCATTTTGTTATTAAAACACAATATGAAAACTTCTAAAACAACTGTAAATGTAGTACTCAGAGATCTACCATCATACGAATTTTCAGTTTCACATTGCAATTCAGTTGAGTAGAGAAAAAACCAAGGAGAAAAGTGTGTCAATCCTAAGTCCTAACTTCTGTTTGTAGCCTTTTCTTCTATTTATTTGCTAACATAGATCTCACTCCCCTTAGAATTCATCAATAGATGGTGGTTAATTACATCAAGACAGCCACTTGCTTAATAACATTTGGCGGCAGTTTGTATATACTCCTGAATGATTCCCTACACTTTTCCTAGCAAAAAGACTTGGTCTTCCTGAATCTTCTGCAAACATGATTACTGCTCACATTACGAAGAAGGCTAACTTTAGGAGATGCCATTAGAAGAGAATGGGCCAGGTATCGCTACATCCCATCAGACTAATTCACTGAATGACAGCCTGGATTACCAACCTTCCAGCTACAAAACGGTGCAACTGATGTAGATTGACAAGAAAAAAGCCTTGACTAGGAGGAGACATTCTAAATATTTAGGCCTTGAAATATGATCTCCTAGACACTTTAATTTTGAATTATCCGGTCCTCAGTACCACATCCCACAAGCTTTTAGCACAAGGGTTGAAAATTGACCAGGCTTTCAAAAAAGATTGCATCTACCTCTTCAAAGAGAGACCAATTTTAAAACTTGCTAGTAAATGTAGCTTCTCTGAGCCTCCATTATTGGTTACCCAATTTTGCAGATAGCTAACGAGTAAGGTATTCCATTTGAAGAATTCAATGGAGCCGGCTATACTGACGTCTTCATGAAGAATGGATACCGACAACATCTGGTCACAATATTTGAGTTGGAATGTTCCTGTCATGCATTCATTCGTGCAGTATTTGAGGAAGCAACTGGTACAGTGGTATTACATGCTTTGATTCAATCTCCCATCTGAATGCAGCACATGCTGGATTATCTGAGCACAGAGGTACAGGTTTTGCAATGAATCAGCAGCACCACCAAAGGGTCAGGACCGTCCTATTACCTACTGGATCACTCTCTGTTACCAAATGCCATGACTTTGAGCAAGCTAGTCCGAACGAACTCTCATTCCAAAACGTGGTACGTACAACCCTTTTGCAGAACAAACACCTGACATGTCAGGACGTTGTTTTAACCACAGCAACAGATAAAAGATGGGGATCCCCCAGCTGACACCTCTGAGCGTAAAAGATGCGGATCCCCCAGCTAAGCATTGCAGGGGATTTTGGATCAAAAGCCACCGTACACCCAAAAAAGCACAAGGAAGGCGCACATGACCTCAATTCGCAGCGATTACCGTGTCGGCCATACACGAACTGCGGAAGCGGAACTCCTATGGATCACCGACCCTTCTGCTAGGCATGACATCAGGTCTCGCTCGTCCCCACGAAGATTTGCAAGGACTCGAAAAAGCTAGGCTGGATATCGCAGCCCGCAATCGTGTGGCTGCAAGTAAATCCGGCGAGGAGACACAGAATCTTACGAAGGAACTCACATTGACGACACGGCGCGGGGAGACGGTGACCTCGCACCCTTCCCCCAATCCCCATCTTGCACGGAGCCACGGACGGCCTCAGGTGAGTGGGACCCGGGTGCACGGACTGTACCGACCCCGCCTTCTGGTTCCTGCTCACTCCGATGGCGATGCCCGGAGGCCGCGGAGGGCAGCCGAGCGGCGGCCGGCCAGGGGGAGGGAGGATTCCGTGGGTCCCATCCCATGGCAACGGGAGATGCGACAGATGGACGTCTCCTGCGATTGGAGAGGAATCGCTACGGCCCAGCCCAGATACCAGCGACTTGGGCCTTGGCAAATTGCAGAGCCGACGTCGAATATTGGAGGAACCATCAGTACAGCCCAGCGTTGGGTTAGTAGCAGCATGACCCGATCGGCCGACGGACTCCCAGCCCATCCGTCCCAGATCGCACGCATCCAGCCCAGCGTGAGACTGGCCCGCCCGGCCGCCGAGTAGAGCACCAGCTCGGCCGGCACCGCACGCGGCACGAGCACGACTCCAGCCGATGGGAAATCGACGGATTTGCGCTGTTTTCTTCGTGCCCTGCGCCGCGTCCACCCCGAGCAGCACGGCGGGCGTTTGCGCGTCCCGCGTTCCCGACTCCCGTTCGCCGTGCCGTGGCCCTGTTTACACGAGATCGCAGTCGCACGGCAGCGCGGGAAGAATTCCGCGCCGTGCGCGGGGCGGCGGTCCCAGCTCAGGACGGTCGCCGTCTTCCGCGTGGATCGTGCCGTGCAACGGTGCAAGTCGTCGTCGTTGTCTTCGTGGTGGCGCCCATCTTCCACTGTCCACTCCACGAGGCGCATTAACACCCCGCACCGAATCAACACACGGGTAGGTGCCCTACCCACATCGGCTCGAGATCGCCACTGCTCGCTGGCTTGCACGCCGCCTGTCCTCGAACCAAACCACAACGCTGTCTGTGTGCTCGGTCTGTCCCACGGCTTCCACGAGACCACGACGACGTGTCGCAAGGATCGAGAGAGCAACCTCAAGCAGCCGTCGAGGAATGCCCATGAGATCGATTGTTTAGGCATTAGGGCACGTACAACGCGCTGTATAACGCTGTTTTTGCAGATACACCCTCCATACGACGTATTCAATGTGGAGAGAGAGCGTGTCCGTCGTCTCACGAGACGACGCCCCGTCTCGTGCTCCTAGGCAAATCGACGGCTTCATCTACCGCTGTACCAGCCGATGATGGTAGCGAGCGACTCCGTGGCCGGATCGAGTGTGCGAGGCATGTTGTATATGCACTGTACTGTTTATGAATGAATGCAACTCTGTCACTGAACATCTCATTTGTATAAAAAATAAAATAATATACGAAGACCTTAAATAGGTTCAAACAGAATCCATCATATTATATTATAATATATAAATATACTATATATATTGATGCTTCCAAAAAAAATGTTATAACCATGATCATCTTATTATTTTTCGTTTGATCTATTTTGTATCGATAAGCATCACAATGGTTTACACCAATAATATTCACACTCGATCTTAATTACATGCGAGCATTATATAAACAATAGACAGCCAAACAGACACTCCACTGTACAAGCTATCTATTTAGTCGTCTGTTTGTCATGTGACATCATATAGACAGCACCCTGTCTGTCGATTGTACATGCCCTTACCGACAACGGCTAATAATTATCTCTTCTGAATCCGCTCCGTACAGATAATAGATTAGTTAATTGTTAGCTGGACCTCTAGATAACAATTATATCCCACTAGTTATATCAAATATAATAACAGCGTGGAGAAATAACAACTATCTCATCAATTAGTTATGTCTCAAGCACCCTCCTAGCTAATACTAGTAGCTAGTTAATTGTTCACCAGCTAATATAGCTAACTACTAATGTATCAGCCAATAGATCAAACAGGGCCTTAGGTGTCGCTGATAATTGGCTTCCTATTTTTAACCTTGGACCATAATCTGACACGCGTATCAGAAGCCATTTTTCTAAGCATTTCTCCTTGAGCTATGCCAATTGGCGTGTCTATAAAACTCTTAACGAAGAAGCAAAAGATTACAGGAAAATTATCCATTTTTTCTAGTCTTCTTTAAATTTAATAAATACTACATGGAGCAAAAAAAAAAAAATCAAAAAGATTTGCTTGCCAAAGGGGCGCGGGCCCACAGGCGCAGACCATGAACGCCACGAATCGAAACAGCTGCAACAACCCGACCGGACCCGTCCATAACTCCACCACCCCCTCCGCCTCGCCCATCCCAGGCCCCACCCCAGCTCAGGTCCTCAGACTCCTCACGCCGCGCACGAGCCGGAGCCGCCGAGGGCCAGCCCATCCGGACCCAGACAGAGCTCGCCTGCGCCTCCACCGATCGGCAAGCGGGGGGAGATGAGGGGTTCGTCGCGGAGGCCGGTGGCCGTGGTGATGGCCTGGGTGCGGCGCCAGCCGCCCAAGGTCAAGGCCTTCCTCGCCGTCGTCGCGGGGATGGCCGCGCTCGTCTTCATCCGCTTCATCGTCCACGACCACGACAACCTCTTCGTCGCCGCCGAGGCCGCGCACGCACTCGGGATCGCCGTGCTCATCTACAAGCTCACCAAGGAGAAGACCTGCGCCGGTTCGCCCCCCCGGTTCCGCCACCCCTTTCCCTCTTACGAAATTGCATCCCGGCGGCGCTATCTGCTCGATCCGTTGGGCTCGCTGATTTTCGATCCAGATTGCTGAAGTCATGCGTTTGTTTTTCCTTTCCTCGCGTCTATGGACTACGGTGACCGAGCATCCGGTGGTCCTCAGTTTATCAGTACTAAAGCGTAGTCTCGTATTTAGTGCGAGTCGTGTTGCCTGTTTCGGTGGATTTTGTGTGGATTTCCGGCCTGATTCGTTCAAGGCAGTAGATAATTTCTCTGCTGTTTCGCTTAGGGTGTATGCATCGACAGGTCACGCTCGAGGTAATTGTTAATTTCTTAAACTGAATACTGCATGCGACTTGTGCTGTGGTGGGCATTGCAGTGGAAGGAGTTTGGTATGTGCTTGCTTTCTGGGGAGGATGTTTTTTTATGGTGGTATTCACTGGGTGAGCGTTCATTCTAACTGTTCCATGGTGGGTGAGCCCAAGAGGAGGGTACGAGCTTGTGCCTGCTTGATGCAATGGGTTCCTTTGCTTAAAGTCAACCATGTTCGTCTGTTCAGGAGTTGTTTGGTTTTTGGAACCACCTCGTTCTAGATGAGGCAACGTCGATCCCATGATTTTTGTGGAATGACCCCGGCACCCCGCTCCTCATCCTCTTACTAATTCTGAGAGATGAGGCTGTGATGAATCAAACCATTACATTCCACAAACCAAACAAAAAGGTGATGAGTTAGAAGTAATGGACCCCTTTTCCAACCAAATTAGTAGCCGATTCGGGCTACTTATACTTTGTTTCCAATTATGGAAATGCAATAGCATTATTGGATTTGTATGGCATATGGTTGGGAAATTCTGTGACCTGCTCTTGTCTGTGCAAATTTGGGAAGAAGCATCAGCTAGGAGGATGCCACCATCATCCCCTGGTCCACTCATGCAGAGAGTGTGGTGGCTTTAATTTCTTTTGGTACCTACATTTGTCTCATTTATGGGATTGTTGCTTTCAACACCTTTCCTGATTCACTTTTCGAAAGGATTATGTGCCTAAATGCTTTGTTAATGCAAAATCAAGGATTCATTCAGGTGTGTAAGTCTAGAAATCGTGGCATATAAAAGTAGGCAATGGACAATATTAGTGGTATGGTTCATACACATCATCATCATCATCATCTTGTAATTACTATATTACTTTGTATATAATGGTTGTCCTGCCGTAACAATATGTGGATGGCCTAAGAATCTATCTCCTTACATACTTTTGACATTTATGTTTAGACAAAAGACTAGATTTGAGAATATGCACTAAACTGGCATATATCAATTTATGTTGAAAATTGGTCATAAGCTCGATATTTTTATTAGTTTGTTTTCATGGTTCATGATGTTTAAATTTCTACTCATACTCTAATTCTGTACAAATTATGTATCTCTTTCAGGATTGTCACTCAAGTCTCAGGATTTGACCGCATTATTTCTGGCTGTTAGGTTGTATTGTAGTTTTGTTATGGAGTATGACATCCATACAATTCTGGATACAGCTACACTTGCAGCTACTCTTTTTGTTATTTACATGATTCGGTTCAAACTGAGGTCAACATATATGCTGGACAAAGACAACTTTGCCTTGTACTATGTGGTAAGAACAATATTAATCTCTTAACTTCAAAGCAATGAGCATCTAGGGACCTTATACTATCTTTTGCTCTGTACAGCATAACCTGTATTGTGAATATGGATCCAGAAGTTGTAGTTTCAAAATGGCTATGTGTTGTTTCACACTGCTCTGCTTGACCCAGACTTTGTACCACCAGCAAGAGCATTTCTGGTTATATACTTTAGTCCGACATGATCAATATCGCTGCTTTGATTATATAACTTGTAGAAAGAATTTTACCTCAGATCAGAAATTGCATCTGTGCTGCCGGCTATTTTTTGGGCATTTTACCGTTTGCCTTTTTTTCTTGAAAGGAAAATGGCAAGGGAGGCCCCTGATGTGTTGTCTAAGTGTCTCCTGTGGGCCACACATAGTATCTAACTACATTTCCTTTCCAGGTATTGCCTTGTGCTGTGCTAGCGCTACTTGTTCATCCTTCAACATCGCACAACATAGTGAACAGAATCTGCTGGGCCTTCTGTGTTTATTTGGAAGCAGTTTCAGTGCTGCCCCAGTTGCACTTGATGCAAAACACCAAGGTAAATATCTAAGCATGCATGGCGTTTGAAACAATATCCAAATATCCAATAACTGTATTTATCTGATATTGTATTTCTATTCTTTTCTGCAGATTGTTGAGCCATTCACAGCTCATTATGTGTTTGCACTGGGTGTTGCAAGGTTTCTTAGCTGTGCACACTGGGTCCTTCAGGTTCTTTTCTTTCTGTCTCCCTTCCCTTTTTATTTTCTTTTAAAAGAACTACCATGCTAGTTTCATCCTTTCTTACCAAAGAGTCAATTGGCCATCTATTTCTGAGGCCTAATGTTAGTAGAGTATGAACAAATGTCTTCCCCGTCAATTAGACTATGGACCATATTGTTGCAGGACTTCCAAGATATCCTAGGCTAAAAATACAGTATGGAAGCACAATTATACAAAACAGTTCAGCACATCATAGGGTATAGACGAGCAGTGATTAATGAAACAGCAAAGCATTCTTTTTTAATTTAGGTGTGATTTCCTTGTTATTGATATCATCACCTGTGTGTCCAATGCAAAATATGCTGGGAAGTACTATACTTTGTTCTACCTCATCCCATGACGTATGGTATTTTTCTCAGTATCCGCGGTTTCAGCTGAAATTTGTTACCTAGTATTTTACTGGGCGTTGGGTCCTTATTACTAGTATAAATTTAGGTTCGAAGAATGCTTGGATTGACATTCCTTATGAATATTTATGTACAGTATCTCCAGTTCAAGCTCTACTACTTCCTCCATTCCAAATTATAGGATGTTTTGGCTTTTCTAGATATATATAGCTTTTTCTATGCACTATATCTAGATACATAGCAAAAACAGAGCCAAAACGTCTTATAATTTGGAATAGAGGGAGTAGGAAACTTGTGGTGTTCATGAATGGAGGAACTATCCTCCTTACATGTGTTTTTTAGATGAATGAAAACTTTAATTTGTGTTTTTGCAGAGTTCAAGTTTTTTCTGAGTTCAGTCCATCTGATATCAGTTTCGATTACTCTGCTTTGTAGGTTTTGGATACCCGCGGCCGTTTGTTGACTGCTCTGGGCTATGGTCTGTGGCCTTCAATGGTGCTTCTCTCCGAAATTGTTCAGACATTCATCCTTGCAGATTTCTGCTACTACTATGTGAAGAGGTACATATGGTCTACTATTTCTTATCACTTGCGCGAAAGCATTGAGCCATTGACTAACAACCTACTTCTGGTGGCACACGCAGTGTTTTTGGTGGGCAACTGGTTCTGCGGCTTCCGTCCGGGGTGGTGTGAAAACTGCAGCGAGATAGAAAAGCATACCGTTCGTTTCTTCTCTCTTCATCATACAAAGCAACCGTCACTATGCTCCCAGTGCCCAAACTTTTCAATCCTGAAGTGAATTAGCGGAGCCCTGTTCGCTCTAACTTTTTTTTTAAGTTGTAAACTGTTTACGTGAAAGCTGTACCGATACCGTGAAATGTAGGCTGTCCATCTGACTTTTTCGTCCATGCTAGAGTTGAAGCACGTAGGTGCTTCCACACCCGACATGTCGCATTCGCAGAATAGAGGCCAGATTCTCCCATTTCAATGACTATATCTTTCGTTCTCGGTTTTCTGGGTGTTGTAGAAATAGGTGGGGTGAGTAGCAGTTATGGGTGTGTTTGGTTTCATGCCTTTCTTCTAGCCTGGCTAGCTTAAGCCTACCTCTAGCAAGTCAAGATGGACTTGTTTGGTTGCATACACAGCTAAGCGTGGCTAGTAAACTAGTGTGTTTGGTCGGTTGTTCTGGCATGGATAGAGCCACCCCTTCTTTGTGCAAGGGAACTTCACCACTTTGAGGCAATTCCTCGAACATCTGATGAGCAGGTCCATGGCCATCGCAGGCAGCACAACCTGGACGACGACTGGTGCTGCTGCGGGATCATCCATGACTGGACCGCCGGGACACATGCTATCTGCTGGTGCTATCAACTATCAAGCTCCCACTCGATGCAACGCCTGGAACGTTTCCAGGCTTCAGCATGTACAGAACGCAGGATATGCAACAGATCCGATTTGACAATCCAAGAATTGGAAGAAGTCTACAGAGATACACAATCAAAATCTGAATTGCCAACGGAAAGCAGATACTATGATTTGTTTTGGGGCGTCTTAAATTGGACGTTAAGAATTCAGACCACGGGAGTTCAGAGTATTACAGAGAAACTGAAATTGCTTTCGAAAAATAAGAAGACAGGAATTGCAATACTCGTGCTTCTAATTGCACATTGGGATGTGACAATTTTGAGGCGTCGTCAAACCTTGCGGAGCAGAAGCGAGGGACTGGTGATCCAGGAGGTGGAAGATCTTGAGGCACAGCTGTCTAGGCAACCCATCCATGACTGGACCGCCGGGAGGAGCCGCAGCCGCGCGTCATGCTCCCCATCCCCGAGCACGTGCTCTGGTTCTTCATGCCGCTGTGCCGGAAGGTTAGGCCGCGGTCGCCGTTGTTTCGCTCGCCCAACAGCACATCGACTTCCCCCTCCCCATCCCCGAGCTCGTGCTCTAGCATTCTAGCGGGCGGACCGCCGGCGAGCTCTAGCATGGCGCCCCGCAAGGGTGGGGGCAAGCATGGTGGTGCGCCGGAGGGAGGGAAGACGACTCGGAATCGGGAGTAGTGTTTCGAGGGGCGGGAGGTGCTCAGGTGGCGGGAGCAGGGGACGGGTGCGGGCGTTGGCGGTGAGCGCGCTCGTCAACGTTGAGTTCGCCGCCACAACGCAGGCTTTCTCGGCCCGAGTTCCTGCCACATCGGGCGGTGAGGCGAATGTGGCACAGATGCTGGCTCGGGCTAGGCTCCACAGGAACGACTAGATCGGGCGTTCTTCCAGGGCGAGGCTACGGTGGTACGGTTGGCCAGAGTTAGGCAGGCTTTAGCCCACCCACAAGCAACTAATGTCCGAGACTGAAAATGTTGTTAGCTGATTTATTATGAGATAAAAATAATATTTGTTGGCTGAAAAAGTACAACTTATAAGCCAAACAAACATGGCATAAATAGACAAAAAAATGGCTCCAGAGAACAGGCGGGTAGGCTGTCCGCACCGCACAGCTCCAAACTGCCCTGAACTGCAAATATATAGTCCAGACTCCCGCACCGCACAACTCTATTTGCTCCACAATCCTTTCGTTCGCTACAGGGAATCTGCAAACCCAGCGTCCGTCCTCTCCACCGCAGCAACCGCTCCTCTCGCGGCAGCCCTGCGAAGTGTCCACATCTTCCCCGATGGCAGCCTGGGGAAGCCGGCGGTCTCCCTCAAATCCGAGGGCATTGGGGACAGAGGGGAGGAGGAGGCAGTGCCCGCCGGAGAGTGCAGGGGCGGGTCATCAAAGGGGTCCAGGAAGAGTCACTCACCCTGTCGTCGACGGCGGAGAGAGTTGAGGCGGGCGCGGACGGACTTGGAGGAGAGCTCTATAGTGCGGTCGCCCATTCGCCATCGACGGAGAAGGTAATCCCTATCCCTACAGTCTGTGCAGCCTCTAGATATGGAGGCGCTCACCCGCCGTGGCCGCTGCGACCCGCCGCAGTGGCCCCGCCGGCCCCGCCGCGGTCGGCTTGCCGTCCCCGCTGCGAGCCGCCACACTCGCCCCTAGCACCGCCATGGCGCTCGGGCTCCAACACTGCCACCTCGCTCGCCCCCGGCACGTCTGTGTGATACTTTCTCCATGTATTCAGCCTCAGAACATGGGAGTTTGGATTCTTGGGGAATTAAATTGGCCATGTTCTGATGAGCAGCAAATCGGTAATTTAGATATTTCATCCCACGGGAGTTCTAATCCCAAGTCGAATTTTAAATGGTTTGCGGTTGATTCTGGTCTAGTGCTAAGTAATTCTTCTTCTAGTTATCTGAAACATCATAAGCTTTGATGGATTTTGTTCCTCCTGCTTGTAACATTTATTTGTATAAAATTGTTCCATGATATGCTTATAGATTTAGAATCTTGCAGTCTTTTCTTCATGTTTTAAAATAGAGCAAGAGTTCTACCATTCATTAAGATAAAGGGAGCAAAGATGCTATGCTAATTTAGAAATGCTAGGACCAGCACACCCGCTGCTTAAAGAATTTGGATGTTCTTCTGCTATACTCATTGTACCATTTACTTCATGTTATTGCAGGATGAATCATAATAATTGTGATGAAGCTGGTGATGACATTACCGGTTTCGACCGGGGTCTTCCAATGCCTGGCTTCTATGGAGGGTGGAACCCAGGGCTGCAACCATCTGCTCAGCAGCACCCATTTTTCCAGGGAGGGTGGACCGCAGCTCTGAACCGAGGGTTCATGCCACTCCCAACTCCAGCATCATCTCATGCACCCCATGCTCAAAATTAGCCTATCACTGCAACGGTCGAGAGTGTTGAACAAGCAGTAATGAAAGAGAGTCAGGGTGATGGGGAAGGAGCATCGGTGGTAGCTAGTCGACGACGCAAGGTCGTACCTAGTCGTTGCAAGTTATCCAACTTCTCCCCAAAAGAAGACGTGTTCCTTGTGAAGTCATGGTTGGAAATTAGTTGTGACCCAATTATAAACACAGGGCAGAAGAATGAGGGGTTCTAGGCTAGGATTACAAGCGAGTACAATAAAAAGAGGGGTTCCTTTCCTAAGAGAAGTTTTAGATCGCTGCAGAGTCGTTGGGAAACTATCAAGGCTGAAGCGAGTAAATTTGCAGGGCGCATGGCAAATGTTCTTCAAGACAATCCGAGTGGGATGAGTGATGCAGATAAGGTGAGGGGGACAATCTGTTATTGGTATTTGGTTTCAACTACAGTTTGCTTTATAATTCTAACATTGTGTACCCTTTTTGTAGACCTCTTTAGCTCTAGCTAACTTTGCAGATATCGAACCATACCTGTTTTTTACATGCATTGCTGGGATTTGCTGAAGGACGAGCCTAAGTGGATGGAGCTCAACATCAGAGAGGCACGACCTGGAGACAACGATGCAATAGCCGATCACATTCCCACAGCCGCCACCAACATCGATCATGACCCAGAGACACGTCTTCTCAGTACTCAGGGAGCAAGAGGCCTATGGGGAGGGATGCAGCTAAAAGAGAAGCTAAGAAATCAGCTTCTTCCTCCCCGTTAGATTCATCTCAGTATGTTTCAAAGTTGCAGGACCTGTCGATACAAAAGATTTCAATATGGCAAGAAGAAAATGCAAAGAAAGGCTCTCGCTATGAGCAAATGGTAGCCATCGAGTCACAGAGGTACGATGAGGTGCGCCAACACAATCACCACATGGTAGCAATTGAGGAAGAGAAACTGCGGATCATGCGTAACAAAGATGACATACTACAAACACACGAGGAAGAGCGCATCCTCAGGATTGATCTGGACAAGTGTGCTCCGCGCCTCCGCAAGTACTATGAAAAGAAACAACAAGAGATACTAAAGAACATTGGTGCCGATGTAGACGACAATGTAGACCCTTAAACTAGTGTTGTAATGTGTTGCATTGAGGATTGTCCTAGTTGAGGCTACCTTGCAGTGGTTGTGTTGTACTACTAATAATTGTGAACCCATGTTGTTGTGATGTATCGAGTTGCTCTTTGCTAATTGAAAGGATCTAACAATGCCTAGAGGGGGGTGAATAGGCGTATCTAAAAATTAACTGCAAATGCTAAGTTCAAATTTGTCAGTCAATGTCGGAAGTTCCGATAGTTTGGGTCGGAACTCCCGACGTCGTCAGAAGTCCTGACGCCTACGTGAACTACAAAAGTAGTGCCAAATTTAACTTTGCTGATAAATAATCTTACAACACCACTTTCTAGTGGTTTGGTGAAGATGTTGGCTCACTCCCTTGATGCCGAAATGCCTCCAAACCATAGATCGAGTCCAAACCCTAAAATGAAGTTCGGGAGAGAGAGACAAGCAAATACAAGTAATCTCGAGCAAACACAACAGCAAGCACACGGGACACAAAGATTTATCCTGAGGTTCGGCAACCCCACAAAGGAGCTCCTACGTCCTCATTGTTGAGGTGACCACAAAGGTCGGAGTCTCTTTCACCTCCTTGCCTCTCTCAAAGCAACCACAAAGGTCACTTGAGCTTTCCACTAAGAAATCAAGGGTAATACAAACTTCCCAAGGCTCTTCCACAAGATGGAAGCTCTTAGGCAACGCCTAGCTGGCTAGGGGCAAAGCCCCAAGAGTAATAGACGTAAATCCAACTGGCTTGATGAAGAAATCAAGTGCTCAAGCTTGCCAAAGTGATTCTCTCACTTAACCCACTCTCCTTTCACTCAAAACCCTAGGGGAATCGAAGATTGGAGCAAAGGAGGGAGGAGAGATGTGCCTTTGTTGCTTGGGAGCTGTTGAACACGAAGGTTGGTGAGCTGTGAATAAGTCTGTAATGGTTAGAAGTGAAGAGATGGCTATTTATACTCATAGTAGAAATCTAACTATTTAGATCTACGTCGGAAGTTCCGACGCAGATCTCGGGACTTCTGACCTTAACAGAAACACTGTTCATGTAGGGTCAAAGTCCGCACGAGCAAGTCAAGGTCGGAACTCCCGACAAACGTCAAGACTTTTGACGTGTGTAGACAGCCAACTAGTAAAACCCTAGGTGTCAGGACTTTCGACGGGCGCAGACAGCCGGCCAGCAAAACCCCAGGTGTCGGGACTCCCGACTTGGGTTGGGACTTCTGACTGTCAGGAATTTCGACTCACGTTGGGAGTTCCAACAGACACAGTCACTGCGCAGGCTAAATGACAGGGCATCAGGACTTCCGGCATGAGTCGTGACTTCCGATGATCGGGAGTTCCGGCTTACGTTGGGACTTCCGACACCAACAGTCACTAAAAAATATTCTACGTGCTCGTGGAGTGCTAGAGTGTCTCTCTTTTGATTTTATTTTTATGCTTGAGCACTCTATCTTCCTCAGACCGACTAAGTTTGCATCCCTCTATATAGTGCGGTGGATCCTAAACTCAAAAACAAAAATAAAACCTTTGGAGAGCGCTTTGAGTTCGTCCGCCTTTACAACTTTAAGAATTGAGGGATACCATTTCATCTTTATCAACTCTTTGAATCTTTTATGGGACTAATAGTTATGACATATCTCATTAAGATCACATCAGTCCCTAATTTAGATGTCATCAATACACCAAAACCCATATAGGGGGCAAATGCACTTTCAGTCTCCCACTTTTTGGTAATTGATGACAACCAACTTAGACTTTTATAAGAATGAAAGAATTTAAAGCTTTTGAAGCCCAAAATTTATGAAGAGCTCCCCCTTGATGTATGCATGAATTTTAATTTCAATTAGAATCATCTATACATGATTTGCATACATCAAGACAAAAGCTTCCCCTAAATTTTGCAATCCATGGGGTGCAACAAGTGTGTGTGAACAAATATATATCCATGAAAAGAGATGCAATATGACATGTTATTTCACACAACAAATAAAAGAGAATATGATGGCCATGATTTCAAAGTAGAAACTTGAAGCAACACATGGCCATCAAAAATACATCCACCATCACAAGTAGAGACAAGCACAAGCTAATAAGGTAGATAGATAACCATTACTTGTCCTATAATCATGCATCACAAACACATATATATAGTTGTCCATCACATACTAGCCACCACACTGAAAGCATCTAGGCCCCTAGTTGGATTTCAGTGATTAATGTCAATACAAGATTACTATGACTAACGTGTGTTTTGCAGAGGCAATTAAGTTAGGTCATGGTAATGGAGATCGATTGGGCAATCGAGGTTGTCTTGCCCCTACGATGGAAATCGTTTCAGTTTTCAAAGGATGGACGACAAGGTTAAGGATAACTAGTTCTAAGTGTCGATTGGAGTTGGAGAGATACTTAGAGTAGTTTAGGACTCTGTTTTTCCTTTGGCCGTACTATGAAGGGGGGTATGAACGGGTAGCTTGACCTAGATGAGTCTAGTGAGTTAGGTGTGGTGCACACTTGTTTTAAACTAGCTCTAGGTAGCTCCTATGAATGCCTAAGATCCTTTGGAGCAAACTTCATTCACATATGTTTGAAAGTTGGAAGTGAATGGAGGGTCAAACACTGACCGGACGCTGGCTCCGGTGCGACCGGACATTGGCCACAGGGTCCGATCAGTTCATTTGACTGAGGTGATTAAGTCTGGTGTGACCGGACGCTGGAAGGTCGTGTGACCGGACGCTGAGGGCTAGCGTTCGGTCGACTCCAGTAAGGGTCCAGACTTGGGAAAGAGTGACCGGACGTGTCCGGTCAGTGCTGATCGGACCCTAAGGGTTCAGCGTCCGGTCGAGTCCAGTAAGGTTCTAGTAAGGGTTTTATGCGACTGGACGCGTCCGGTTAGTGCTGACCGGACCCTGCCAGCGTCCGGTCGACTCTTTACTACTGGTTCGCGGGTTGAACTGACCGGAGCGTCCGGTCATCACGGCCGGAGCGTTTGGTCATCCCGCAGAAGCTCATAACGGTTCGTTTTTCAGGCTGCCTTATAAATAGAGGCTCCACTCGTGAGTGGAGCAACTTTTGCTCATTCCAACAGCTGAGAAACACGTTTGTGAGTGCCAAGAAGAGCAAGGTCCTAGTGAGGTGTTTGTGATTAGAGAATCCAAGAGAGTAGCCTCACTAGCAAATCAAGAGTAGCAAAGTGTGAATCCATCTTCTCATTAGGCTTCGCGTGGTCAAGTGAGAGTTCATGCTTGTTACTCTTGGTGATCGCCATCACCTAGACGGCTTGGTGGTGATTGGGAGTTTGGTGTTCACTCGGCGGAGCTTGTGGGTGACCCAACTCAAGTTGTGAGCGACTTTGGGTGATTCGCCGCGACGGAGTGTCGAAGAATCAACCCGTAGAAAGCACTTGATCCTTGCGCGGATCAAGGGAGAGCTACACCCTTGCGCGGGTGCTCCAACGAGGACTAGTGGGGAGTGGCGACTCTCCGATACCTCGGCAAAACATCGCCACGTTCCTTACTCTCTCTATTTACTTTGAGCACTTACTTTGAGCATTTACTTTGAGCAATTCAATACTCGTTTTACATCCATAGAATTGCTTGCTAGAGTAAGTTTGGAATTTAGGTTGTGAGGTTGTTGTGCATTAGTTTGATATAAACACTTTTCTAGGCACAAGGGGTTAATTGGGCTATCTGTAGGATTTGATTATTGCAAGAGAATTTAAAATTAGCCCAATTCACCCCCCTCTTGGGCATCTTGATCCTTTCAATTGGTATCAGAGCCTTGTGCTCACATTTTTAAGCTTAATCGTTTAGAGCAAGATGTCTCACGGGGATGGACCTCCTCCTATCTTTGAGGGAGATGCTTTTCCATATTGGAAAATCCGCATGGAGGCATACTTAGAAGCTCTAGATGTTGGAATTCTAAGAGCCGCCTCTCAAGGGTTCCCAGCACCTAGGAATGCCGCACAACTTCAAGGTGATGAAGTGAATTATAAAAAATGGAATGCAAAGGCTCGCAACACCATCTTTAGAGGCCTTTGCAAAGATGTGTTCAATCGTGTAAGGAACCACAAAGACGCCCATGCACTATGGTCGGACGTTTGTGCGCTCCATGAGGGAACCAAGAGTGAGCGTGAGGAACGCTATCATCTTATGATTAAAAAGCTAAATTCTTTTGAGATGTTTCCCAAAGAAAGTACTAATGAGATGTATTCTCGATTAAATGTTCTTGTAGAGGAAGTCAATGGGCTTGGACTCACTCAAATGTCACCATCCGACGTTGTGAGAAAAATCTTAAGTGTCCTCCCCATTGACAAATATGGGCACATTGTGACCGTGCTACATCAAGGTGATCTTTCCGCCGCTACACCGACACAAATCTTGGGAAAGATCAATGCTCATGAGATATACATGCACATCACACCATAAGATGGCTCATCCTCTACAAAGAAGAAAGAGAAGGACTTAGCATTCAAAGCTAGCCAAGACAAGGGCAAAGCAAGACTTCAGTATGAGAGCTCAAGTGATGAAGATGATGAAGAAAGCCTTGCCCTCATGGTGAAGAAGACCACCAAGATGCTAAAAAGGCTAAACAAGAGTGGCATCAAGTTTGATGGCAAGAAGAAGAAGTTCTTCACTAGCTCAAGAAGAAAGCCAATCTCTGAGATGGATTGCTACAATTGTGGCGAACTTGGCCACCTAGCTCATCAATGCACAAAGCCCAAGAAAGACAAGTTCAAGAACAAGGGCAAGAAAGATGATTCAAGCGATGAAGATGAAAAGAAGAAGAACAAGCCATACAAGAAGAGAGATGGCAAAAAGAGGGAGTTCTACAAGAAGAAGAAGAGTGGCAAGGCCTATATTGTCGGTGATTGGCTCATAGACATTGATTCATCAAGTGGATCATCCGATGATGATAGTGACGATGAAAAGGTGGCCGCCATTGCTATTGATCTTGCATCTTCACCGCCATCATCGCTATCATCCTCTACACACCTATGCCTTATGGCCAAAGGTGAACACAAGGTAACTAAGAGTGATGATAGTAGTGATGATGAACATGCTAGTGATGATGATAGCGATAGTGATGATGATAACTCGCCTACATATGATGATCTTGTCAAAATATTAAGAAAATATACTAAGATCATTAGAAAGAGTAGAGCTACAAATGAAAAACTTGATGCTAAAAATGATTCACTCTTAGCTAAGTGTGATACATTAGAAAAGGCTAATGATGAGCTCAAAGAAACAAATGATTCTATATCATCCAAACTCAAGGAGCTAAAATCTTCTAAGAAAGAGCTTAAAGATAAAAATGATAAACTTGAGTGGGTGCACAATGAGCTTATCACTAGTCACAACAAGCTAAAAGATGAATATACAACTCTAAAGATCGATTATGATACCCTTATTATTGCACAAGAATTCTTACCAAATGAGCCACATGATGCTACTAACCATGTTGTTAAGATTGATATAGCTACCTCATGTGATGATTTAATTGATGAAAGCATTGAGCATGGATCTAGTAGCAAGGGCAAGCAAGTGGTTAAGTGCAATGACTATGATGAGTATGTCAAGCTCAAGAGTGACAATGAGAAGCTCATGAAAGATCTTGAAGAGATGAAAAGTCACAACACCATCATGCTAGAAACTCTTGATCATGACAAAGAGGTGATCCTTGAGAATGAGAAGCTAAAAGAAGAAATCAAGAAACTCAAGGAGGAGAAGAACAATGATATTCTCAAGGAAGAGAACAAGAAGCTCAAGATGGAGAAAGAGCATCTCAAGGTGGGATTGAGCAAGTTTGCTAGAGGCAAGCATCTCCAAAGTGAGCTACTCATGAATACCGTCATGAAGATGGATAGAAGTGGCATTGGATATATGGCTAGTGTAGAGAAGAAGAAGGCTCAAGCTCAACACCAACAATCAAAGCCAAAGCCAAAGCCAAAGAGATGTTTTGAGTGTGGACAAGAAGGCCACTTTACTCATGAGTGTCAAACTCCACCACCACAACCCTTGCCCAAGCATGCTAGACCCTTTGCTTTCAATGCTCACTACATGCTTAGGAAAGATTCGAGTGGAAAGATGAAAGTCATGTTCTTAGGTCCCCCCAATAAGAGTAGGCCTAAGAAAATTTGGGTGGCTAAGTCACTTGTTGAGAAGGTGAAGGGCCCTCAACAAGCTTGGATCCCTAAAGCTTAAATCTCTTGTGTGTAGGTGAACTACAAGACCGGTAGAAGTCATTGGGTTATTGATAGTGGTTGCACTCAACATATGACCGGTGATCCCCGTATGTTCACCTCACTAGATGAAGAGGTAGATGGACAAGAGAAAATAACATTTGGAGATAATTCAAAGGGCAAGGTTAAAGGATTGGGCAAAGTGGCAATCTCAAATGATCATTCCATCTCCAATGTGCTCTATGTTGCTTCATTGAGCTTCAACTTGCTATCCGTTGGGCAATTGTGTGATCTTGGCTTTCAATGCTTATTCACCGAGAAGGAGGTTGTTGTATCCAAAGTAGATAACAATCAAGTGATATTCAATGGATTTAGATACAACAACTTATATCTAGTTGACTTCACCTCCAAAGATGCAAACTTGAAGACTTGCCTATTCACCAAAACAACACTTGGGTGGCTATGGCATAGAAGACTTGCTCATGTTGGGATGAGCTCACTCAAGAAGCTTATGAAGAATGATTTGGTGAGAGGGTTGAAGGATGTGAAGTTTGAGAAGGACAAGCTTTGTAGTGCATGTCAAGCCGGTAAGCAAGTTGCAAACACTCATCCAACCAAAGCTTTCATGTCAACCACAAGAGTGCTAGAACTCCTACACATGGATTTATTTGGACCAACAATATACAAGAGTTTGGGAGGAAATCTCTATTGCCTTGTGATTGTGGATGACTATTCAAGATATACATGGGTGTTTTTCCTTCATGACAAATCCGAAGTTGCATCTTGTTTCAAGAAGTTTGCCAAGAGAGCTCAAAATGAATTTGAAGTGAAGCTCAAGAAGATAAGAAGTGACAATGGCAAAGAGTTTGACAACACAAACATAGAAGCTTATTGTGATGAAGTCGGAATCAAACATGAAGTCTCCGCAACCTATACTCCTCAACAAAATGGTGTAGTTGAGAGGAAGAATCGGACTTTGATCACTCTTGCAAGGACAATGCTAGATAAGTACAACACCCCCGAAGCTCTATGGGCGGAAGCAATCAACACCGCATGTTATGCATCCAACCACCTATTTCTTCAAAAGTTCCTTGTCAAGACACCGCATGAGTTGCTCAATGGGAAGAAGTCGGACGTCTCCTTCTTTAGGGTGTTTGGTTGCAAGTGCTACATCTACAAGAAGCGGCAACACCTAGGGAAGTTTCAAAGACGGTGTGATATAGGTTTTCTTGTTGGCTACTCATTGAAGTCCAAAGCATATAGAGTATTCAATCATGCCACCGGCTTGATTGAAGAAACATATGATGTGGAATTTGATGAATCTAACGGCTCCCAAGGAGCACATGAGAATCTTGATGATGTAGGTGATGAACCATTGAGGGAGGCTATGAAGAATATCCCAGTGGGAGACATCAAGCCAAAAGATGATGAAGATGATGTACAAGTTATTAACCAACCTTCTTCATCAAATGTACCACAAGATGGTGAAAAAGATGGGAGAGTAGAAAATGAAGATACTCATATCTCCCATGAGCAAATGGTGGTACAAGCACAAGATATTGATGCTCCACAACCTCCTCCTCAAGTGGTCAATAGAAGAAATACACCTCTCCTACAAGATCATCCTCAAGATCTCATCATAGGGAGTCCATCAAAGGGTGTAATGACTCGATCTCAAAAACTTACTTCATTTATTGCTCATCACTCTTTTGTCTCTTGCTATGAGCCTACCAAGGTAGAAGAAGCTCTTAAAGATCCGGATTGGATCAATGTCATGCATGAAGAGTTGAACAACTTCACTCGCAATGAAGTTTGGAATCTTGAAGAGCGACCAAAAGGTACAAGAGTCATTGGAACAAAGTGGTTGTTCCGCAACAAGCAAGATAATCAAGGTGTTGTTGTGAGGAACAAGGCAAGACTAGTTGCAAAGGGGTTCTCTCAAGTTGAAGGTTTAGATTTTGGAGAAACCTTTGCACCGGTTGCAAGATTAGAAGCCATCCGTATCCTTCTTGCATATGCATCACATCATGAAATGAAACTATATCAAATGGATGTGAAAAGTGCACTCTTAAATGGTTTTATTAATGAACTAGTCTATGTTGATCAACCTCCTGGGTTTGAAGACCCTAGATATCCTAATCATGTTTATAGGTTGTCCAAGGCACTATATGGGCTTAAGCAAGCCCCAAGAGCTTGGTATGAGCGCCTTCGGGATTTCCTTATTGAGAAGGGCTTCACCATTGGGAAGGTCGACACCACACTATTCACCAAGAAGCTTGACGGGCATATCTTCATTTGTCAAGTATATGTTGATGATATCATCTTTGGATCATCAAATGAAGACTCATGCAAAGAATTTGGTGAATTGATGTATAAGGAGTTCGAGATGTCAATGATTGGTGAGCTTACATTCTTTCTTGGTTTTCAAGTCAAGCAAATGAAAGAAGGCATCTTCATCTCTCAAGAGAAATACACAAAAGATCTTCTCAAGAGATTCAAGATGGATGAATGTAAGTCAATCAAGACCCCAATGCCTACCAATGGACATCTCGACATAGATGAGGGAGGTAACTCGGTTGATCAAACTCTCTACCGTTCTATGATTGGTAGCTTGTTATATTTAACCGTATCTAGGCCCGACATCATGTTTAGTGTGTGTATGTGTGCTAGATTTCAAGCTAGTCCTAAGGGAACACATTTAATTGCCGTAAAAAGAATCCTTAGGTATCTTAAGCACACACCAAGCATTAGCCTTTGGTATCCCAAAGGAGCTTTATTTGAATTAATTGGCTATTCCGATTCGGATTACGCCGGATGCAAAGTTGATAGAAAGAGCACATCCGGAGGGTGCCATTTGCTTGGTAGATCACTTGTGTCTTGGTCCTCCAAGAAACAAAATAGTGTGGCTTTGTCCACCGCCGAAGCGGAATACATTACCGCGGGTGCTTGTTGTACACAAATATTATACATGAAACAAACTTTACTAGACTATGGAGTAGTTCTAGAGAAAGTGCCTCTTTTGTGCGACAATGAAAGTGCAGTAAAACTTGCAAATAATCCGGTTCAACACTCTCGCACCAAGCATATAGATATCCGCCATCACTTTCTAAGAGATCATGTAGCTAAAAATGACATATCACTAGAAGGTGTAAGATCCGAAGATCAATTAGCGGATATCTTCACTAAACCGCTAGGTGAAGCTACATTTTGTAGATTGCGGAATGAGCTCAATGTACTTGATTTTAGCAATTTCACTAAAAATTGAGCTTGTGTTGTCCCTTGCATTCATTGTAATATACAACATGTTTAATTTGTGGCAATGCATATAGGGCTTGTCTAACATGGTTAAGATAACCACCGAAAAGCGTGTGAAGAAGCTTAACCTTGGATCAAACTTGATAAGCAACTAGATTTACTTACAAGTATTGCATATGCATGAATGTTGTTTTGTCGTTTTGTTCCATTTGCTCTCTTGTTGCCTATTTTCTTAAAAAGAATTATAGCCTAAGGCAAAATATTTTGAAAAATATGAGGGCTTGAGAGAGGTCACTCACATCAGTCCCAATTGGTGTTTATTTGGATCTTATTTCAAGTTGGGACTTGATTGGGAACAGGTAGCGCGAAGGAAGTTTGAAGATTTGCTGGAAAAGGTGCACCGGACGCTGCACCGGACGCTGCTGTCCAGCGTCCGGTCACTTCACAGGAGGAGAACTGCTGATGAAGGAGTGACCGGACGCTGCGTCTGTGTGTCCAGTCAGGAAGGGTTCAGCGTCCGGTCGATCGAAGGATGACCAAGTTGTACTGACCGGACCCTGCCTACGTCCGGTCATGGACCACCGGACGCGTCCGGTCCCGATTCTAGAGGTTTTGGACCTCTCTGGAATTGACCGGACGCTGGGTGGTAGCGTCCGGTCGCTACCACCGGAGCATCCGGTCAGTGGATCTCGCGCGACTTCAGGACTCTTTTCGGTTTCTTTTTCTGTCGCGTTTGGGGGAGTATTTATCCAAGCCTTCGTGTGCCTCTTCCTTGACCTAACCAGCGCCGCTGTGCCCTAGCCCGAGCAGCAGCCAGCCACTCGCCGCCAGCGCTCCAGCCGAGCCCGCAGCCGAGCTACACGCCCCGGCCTCGCGCCCCACCGAGCCCAGCGCCAGCACATCTCGTAGCACCGCCGTCCTGCGCGCCACCGCGCCTGCTCAGCACCACGCCGGCCACCTCGTGCCCACCTCGCCGCTCTGTCGTTGCCAAGACTGCCGATCTTCACGCCGAAGTACCCTAGCCCTACCATCCCCTTGATTGGTAAGGCAAGCTTTATTTTTCATCTTGATCTCTACAATTGTGACCTAGATCGATTTGTAGTCTCTGATTCACCATTACATTCAGGACTTTTACCCTAACCCTAGCCCGGTTCCGAGGATTCCCCGCGTGACATCTTATCTCTTCTCTGATCGCTGATCGTCAGGTAGAAAGCCATTCGATTCAATTTCGCATCTACATTGCTTTCTCTATTAGGGTTTCGCATCTATTAGACATATGGTATTTATTTGTATATCCATCTATTCTATCGTGCAGCGAGTCGGTTTCGTTGTGTTTCGTCTGGCAGTTGGTAGTCAACTCAGAGCCAAGCTCGTGAGTAAGGATCGAGGCCAAGCCTCGAAAGCGGCAGTTTGACAGTTGATCTTCATCAGCGGCAGTTTACCATCTTGTCAGTTCAGATGGCCCACACCAAGAACGTTGGTGGAGGCCCAGGCAATGATGATCGGAGGCCCCCGCCTCGCCAGCCAGCCAGATCTAAGGGCAAGTCAACCAAGCAGGTAACATCCAAGAAGCGGAAGTATCCCGACACAGAGACAGCGAGAGCAGCAGCTGTGGTAGAGGCCGCAGAGCGTGCCGAGAGAGGTGATACCCGCAGCAGAGTTGTCATTGCAGATCAGCCAGTTTCACCCGCAGTCAGAGCTGCGATTGAGGAGGTTGAGCGTCATCACGGTAGTCCAGCTAGGACTGCCATGTTTGCAGGATGACGGGTCGCCATTGAGGAGGGTCCGTCAGCACAGCAGCAGCCCCCACCAGCAGAGCCTCAGCCAGCCCAGGAGACTCAAGAGAGTCAGGAGACCGAGCCGGCACCTCAGCTACGCCGCTCGAGTCGTACCAGTGCTGCAGTTCCACCGAGGCCAGTTACACAGCGCAGGGGTTCACGCCCTCCACCCAGACCACAGGGTCTGCCTCCCGTGGTACACCTAGACTTGAGGGCAGCTACAGCCAGGTAGGTTCAGCAGCTGTGTTTTGTTGAGTTTGAGGTTTGGTTTCCTCCGCGGAGGGATGAGAGAGCAGCTGAGGGGTTCTACACGCCACTGCAGGAAGATTTCTACAATGCATATCTTAACAGTGGGGCAGTGTTCAGATCACAGAGGGTCTATCAGATAGAGTCCATTATGGCAGCAGCCGGAGAGAGCATTCGGCAATACTTGTCATATTTGCCAGGACTGTCGGATCTGATTGGACAGACAGGGATATATGTACCATCTTAGGTCCGTCAGTTTTATGCCTCACTCTACATCGATCCTCATCACATATTCATTCACTTTGCTTTCAAAGGCAAAGACTACAGAGTGACGAGTGGCAGAGCCAGGGAGATACTGAGACTACAGGAGTAGCCTATAAAGATGCATGAGGTTTGCTATGGACAGCAGGAGCCTCCCAGGCATCCTCATGGAGGACAGGTGCCCCCTACAGATTTAGTGCGGCATTGCTTCAAGGAGCCATTTGGAGAGGGGTCAAGCAGGAACTCTAGTGACTTGACTCCTACAGCGAGGATACTAGAGGCCATCATCAGGAGGACACTGCTTCCCAGGTTGGGATACAGGGAGGGCCTGACTCGCTTACAGCTCTGGCTTCTCAATGCCATCATGCAGATGATAGTATTTGATATCTGGGATCTTCTGCTTTTAGAGATGGAGGACACAATAGCTGAGGGATTCAAGGGTCGCAGGCAGCTTCCCTATGCTCACTGGATCATGTTCCTCATCCATAGAGTTGTGCTTGATAAGCCCCCTGGCATGATGGATGAGTATATAGGTGCCACTACAGAGTTCCCAGCTTACAACCTGTCACAGAGGATCAGACACGCCACTCCTCAGGCACCCAGATAGCCTAGCCATCGTCCCAACGTGCCAGAGTCTGCAGCTCAGTAGGATGAGATCATCAGAGGGATTGCAGTCATTGAGGAGGAGGAGCTAGAGGCATAGCAGGAGGTGAGCGAGTACAGTGACAGCTCCGACAACGACTACCAGCCTATACCTCAGATGCCTCCACGCAGACACGATGCAGAGGCCGGTAGCTCTAGTTCTGCTCCACCTGCTCCATAGACAGACCCCGCTCTCATTGCTATTCTTGAGCGGATGCAGCAGGATCAGACACGACAGGCACAGGAGACAGCTGCCAACTTCGCACAGTTTCAGGCTCGTTAGGACGAGTTCTAGCGGTAGCAGCAGCTCCTTCAGCACCAGCAGTTACTTGTGCAGCAGTAGCTCATGGGATTCATGCAGCATGTAGTGACAGCCATTGGGGTCCCAATGCCACAGCCTTCGCCCCAGCTTGCACAGCCTCCTACCACTTCGACGACTCCAGCAGTACAGCCCATCGGGCTTCAGAGTCAGGGACAGCCTCTAGCTCAGTTTACTTCACCTCCTATACAGGTGTCCCAGTGGTTAGCCTCACCTAGTGTAGCCCCACAGTTCACTCCTTATCACACGGGTTTCTCACCAGAGCAGTCTTCCTCGCTATTTGTGCCTAGGACGTCAGTCTCCAGGAGTCTTGGAGCATCATTCAACGAGTTGACCGGCATGCCTACTCCGCCTCACATGCATACTGCTAGTCCGTCTACAGCAGCTCTAGCTATCATGACTACTCAGAGGCTCCCCTCGTCTGTCGCCTCATTAGATCCTACGACAGACATACTTACAGCATCACAGGCAGCACCAGCCCTAGCTCAGACCCAGACTGCTTCAGCGACACTTCCTACTTCAGAGGGTCAGTCAGTTCAGAGCTTAGGGTCAGATGATGATGGCGCCCAGTTCCATCTTGCTCCACGTACTTCAGCGCCTGACTCGTCCGCTGCAGCCCCACCGACTGACTCTTAGGTTTTGGTGTTTGTCGCCAAAGGGGGAGAGGGTTTGAGTATGTAGACTTAGGGGGAGCGAGTTTTAGGGGGAGCTAGTTATCTAGTATTAGCTTCTTATATACATTTGGAGTTTTATTTGTGTGATACACTATTACTTATGCATTCGTGTGTTTACTTTCATGCATACTATTATATATATGTGATAGTGCTATCTACGTGATTGTGATATTTGACATGTGTGATTTCTACTTTGCATTATCTATATGTCATATCACTTGTGTAATGCTCATTTGCCTTTTGCTTCCGCATTTATACTTTGAAGCAAATGAGCTTTGTTATTTGTGCTCATGCTTAATTCATATCCTTTGAGTACATTGTGTTGGCTTGGGTCATATAAGCTTGACTAACTCTTTTGTTCTTATTGACAAAAGCTTATATGAACCAAGCCCGTCAAAAACCTCACTCCACAACCTACTCGGGGTAGTATTGTCATCAATCACCAAAAAGGGGGAGATTGAAAGCATCTAGGCCCCTAGTTGGATTTCGGTGATTAATGTCAATACAAGATTACTATGACTAACATGTATTTTGCAGAGGCAATTAAGTTAGGTCATGGTAATAGAGATCGATTGGGCAATCGAGGTTGTCTTGCCCCTACGATGGAAATCGTTTCGGTTTTCAAAGGATGGACGACAAGGTTAAGGATAACTAGTTCTAAGTGTCGATTGGAGTTGGAGAGACACTTAGAGTAGTTTAGGACTCTGTTTTTCCTTTGGCCGTACTATGAAGGGGGGTATGAACGGGTAGCTTGACCTAGATGAGTCTAGTGAGTTAGGTGTGGTGCACACTTGTTTTAAACTAGCTCTAGGTAGCTCCTATGAATGCCTAAGATCCTTTGGAGCAAACTTCATTCACATATGTTCGAAAGTTGGAAGTGAATGGAGGGTCAAACACTGACCGGACGCTGGCTCCGGTGCGACCGGACGCTGGCCACAGGGTCCGGTCAGTTCATTTGACTGAGGTGATTAAGTCTGGTGTGACCGGACGCTAGAAGGTTGTGTGACCGGACGCTGAGGGCTAGCATCCGGTCGACTCTAGTAAGGGTCTAGACTTGGGAAAGAGTGACCGGACGCGTCCGGTCAGTGCTGATCGGACCCTGAGGGTTCAGCGTCCGGTCGAGTCCAGTAAGGTTCTAGTAAGGGTTTTATGCGACCGGACGCATCCAGTCAGTGCTGACCAGACCTTGCCAGCGTCCGGTCGACTCTTTACTACTAGTTCGCGGGTTGAACTGACCGGAGCGTCCGGTCATCACGACCGGAGCGTCCGGTCATCCTGCAGAAGCTCATAACGGTTCGTTTTTTAGGCTGCCTTATAAATAGAGGCTCCACTCGTGAGTGGAGCAACTTTTGCTCATTCCAACAGCTGAGAAACACGTTTGTGAGTGCCAAGAAGAGCAAGGTCCTAGTGAGGTGTTTGTGATTAGAGAATCCAAGAGAGTAGCCTCACTAGCAAATCAAGAGTAGCAAAGTGTGCATCCATCTTCTCATTAGGCTTCGCGTGGTCAAGTGAGAGTTCGTGCTTGTTACTCTTGGTGATCGCCATCACCTAGATGGCTTGGTGGTGATTGGGAGTTTGGTGTTCACCCGGCGGAGCTTGTGGGTGACCCAACTCAAGTTGTGAGTGGCTTTGGGTGATTCGCCGTGACGGAGTGTCGAAGAATCAACCCGTAGAGAGCACTTGATCCTTGCGCTGATCAAGGGGGAGCTACACCCTTGCGCGGGTGCTCCAACAAGGACTAGTGGGGAGTGGCGACTCTCCGATACCTCGGCAAAACATCGCCGCGTTCCTTACTCTCTCTATTTACTTTGAGCACTTACTTTGAGCATTTACTTTGAGCAATTCAATACTCATTTTACATCCATAGAATTGCTTGCTAGAGTAAGTTTGGAATTTAGGTTGTGAGGTTGTTGTGCATTAGTTTGATATAAACACTTTTCTAGGCACAAGGGGTTAATTGGGCTATCCGTAGGATTTGATTATTGCAAGAGAATTTAAAATTAGCCCAATTCACCCCCCCTCTTGGGCATCTTGATCCTTTCACACACGACATAGTTCATACAAGCTAAAGGTTTTAAAGTCTCAAAACTAAATGACCAACTAACTTATTACAAGATAAATCAAAGCCTAACACTCCCCCTTTGTCAACAAGTGCCAAAAGGGGTAGGCCGTGTGAACAACCGACTACTTGTCCTCATAGTCCTCATCATCATCTTGGTCACCATTATCACCACTATCGTTGTCGTCGTCATCCTCCTCCTCCATTTAGTCCTCATCTTGTTCAGTAGCCTTGCTCTTGCCATGAGGGCGAGAAGCAGCCTCATCCTCATATGTCGCACAAGCCTCATCATAGAGTGGCAAAGGATCACGGGGAGGCACAAACGGCGGTGGAGGAGAAGACACAATACATGTCTACTGTTCCAAACGATAGAGCCTCTCTTGCATATCATGCGCATGTTGAGCACTAGCACAACATTATCCAAACATGTAGGTCATGAGGAACTTGAACTTGTTGGGCTTCTTACTAGAGGAGGAAGAAGAGAGTGGCTCGGCACTAGAAGAGCGAGCAACAGTAGCAGGTGGTGAAGCACCACGATGAGAGCAAGAACCCAAAGCACCTTTGCCTTTGGCTGGGGCTTCAGTAGCTTTCTTCCTCAGTTCTTTTGTAGTTGTGATAGATGTCTTGTTGGAGATCTTGAGGAGATTGTGCTGAGTGTCTCTAGGGAACCGAATGCCGGACACTTGCTCAATCACATGCATATGTAGGGGGCATAGGGAAGATGCCTCATAGGATCCTCAATAGCATAATGTATCTTGTTCCAAATGTATTGGCTAATGGAAAATAGCTGAAAATCATCACCAAAGCAATGAAGCACCTTCTAAGAATCATCACGAAGGAAAGTGGAGTCATCTCGCTTCGGATACAAGATCTGTCGCAGAATGTTATTGAGGACATAGTAGTAGGGCTTTAGATACATAGTCTATTCATCAGCTAGATGTCGATCAAGATACATATGCTGGTACTCCTCCAAAGCCACATCCTCGTACTCAGTGAGTTCAGGTGCAGTGCAGTCGGCATGACTTAAACTAAGAAGGCAAGAGAAAGTAATGAAATCCACCTTATAGTGCTTGCCTTCAGTGGTTCAATGGAGAATATCAATGGCACTAGTCGGGTCTCTCTTATGGTGATAGGAAGCATAAAACTGACAGATAATCTCATTGTTCCAATGCTTCCTAAATTCCAGCAAGTAGGATAGCCCCATTGAGCGTATATCACGAACCATCTACTCTAGCTCAGGCTCCTTGAACAAACCAAGAGAATAGGCATCAATGCATTTCATCTGAAGAACTGGTGTCTCCCTCTTCTTCAAAAACTTCCGATAGATGATGGAATCATAAAAATCAAAGTGAAACGGGTGCCAGAAGCGATACTCAAGCCGGAGATCCTTCTCTTCCTCAGCATAAAGATTTCTACCTCTCATGGACCTGATGTCCCTAACCCGGTGACGGTAGTCAACTAGTAGAGGAGGTGTCCATCCACCAGCAGATTAGGAGCCAGGGCAGGCTCTCGCATGATTGGCAAAACTCCCAGGAAAGGAACAAGCTTGATGAAACCCAGGCCACGAGTCAGGGTGCGAACAGGTGGAGCAACAATTGTGCGGCCAGCACGCTTAAGAGCTTCTTCTTCTGCATCAACAATAGGAACATCCCCAATAGAGGCATGAGTAGGAGGAGGAGCGACAGCAGAAGATCCTCGATCATCACGGTGATGGGCAGCACAGGAACCACCAGCACCAACACGTGGACATGCCGCTTTGGTGCGGCCAGACAGCCTAGGGATAGCGGCATGTTCTTGATTCTTCTTAGACCTCTTCTCCTTGCGACGTGAGGGACTGCCACCATCCATGGCTATGAAAAATATGAAGGGGAACTAAGAAATAAGACAATAAGAAGCGAACGAATATCGAGAAGTGAAGAACCATGAATGGAGTGGTGACCATTGGGTCGGGAGTCCCGATCAAAGTTGGGAGTTCCGATAGCCGGGAGTTCCGACGATCAGAACCTCCGACGGTCATCAGGACTTCTGACGCACATGGTGACGATCCCATTCATGGGGCTTCAAATCATGACACACATTCATACAAGGAGGATAGAGGAGTAGAGAGGGAGAAAGAATAGAGGCAAATCGCAAGGTACATTGTCATTAGGGTTAAGGCGGCATGGTAGTACCTTGAACGAGGAAAGGAGACGGAGGAAAACGAAATCCATAGGCCATGAACAAATCGATGAGTACTAGCACCTCCATGAACAGAATCTCCACCACTGAGTCGAGGAAGAAGACCAAAACATGGGCGATGGAAAGGGGCGGAGAGAATGGGAGTGCCGGTAGGACCCCTGGTGGTGCAACCGAAAGGGATGGGGGCCAGAGCTCCCGGTGGCCCAGAGCAGGCCGGAGCCACGGGTGGGGCACGATGCGGCAGCGCGAGGAGGAGCGAGGGCGGCATGAGGAGAGGGATGTGGGGCAACGGGAGTGTGGGGAGGAAGAGAATAACCGTAGTAATACGGGCCATGCCGGTTATAAATGAGATTTTAACCTAGATCCAACGATGCGGTGCGGTCAAAATGAACGACCTAGATCTGCGCCAGGACTCCCGACGTTGGGCCGGGACTTCTGATGGTTGGGAGTTCTGGCGTGAGCCGTGACTTTCGATCGTTGGGAGTTCTGACCTATGTCGGGACTTCTAACTTAGGGAAACTGAAAAACACCTAAACTTGAACTCACTATACCATGTGGGTCAAAAATATGATGGACGCTAATATTTTCACAAGTGACTAGATTTCATACAACCAACACAAAGCAATAGTCACTCATGAAAATTATAAAATAGATTTTGAGAGTGTCACACAATATTTTCTTAATTCTTTTCTCCTAACTAGATCAAACAAAGTGTGTGCAAGACATCAAGCCACGTTACGAGAATCAATGATATTTTTTTAGTCCTCAAAGCACAAAATCTTGACTCATCTAGGGGCTTTGAAGATATCAGTTAGTTGCTTTTTCGGTGCTCACATGGTGAATGGCGATATCTCCTTTGGCTTCATGGTCTCTCAAAAAGTGATGCTGGATGTCTATGTGCTTTGTTCGAGAGTGGTTTACAAGGTTGTTGGCCAACTTAATGGCACTCTCATTGTCACACAAAAGTGGAATCTTGGTTAACTCACATCCAAAGTCCTTAAGGGTTTGCTTCATCCAAAGTAGTTGGGCACAGCAAGCACCAGCTGCCATATACTCGGCTTCGGCGGTGGACAAAGCAACGGAGTTTTGCTTCTTAGAACTCCAAGACACCAAGGACTAGCCAATAAATTGGCAAGTCCCAGTAGTACTCTTTCAGGTTACTTTGCAATCGGTATAATCCGAATCGGAATAGCCAAGTAACTCAAAAGTGAAGCCCTTAGGATACCACAAGCCAAGATTAGGAGTGTGCACTAAATACCAAAAAATTCTCTTAATGGCCATCAAATGACATTCTTTTGGATTAGCTTGAAATCTTGCACATATGCACACGCTAAGCATAATATTGGGCCTAGATGCATAAAGGTAAAGAAGGGATCCAATCATAGAGCGATATACCTTTTGATCGATGTCCTTTCCTCCTTGATCAAGGTTAAGATGTCCATTGGTTGGCATTGGTGTCTTGATGGGCTTGGCCTTGTCCATGTTAAACTTCTTCAACATGTCATTGGTGTACTTGGTTTGACTTATGAACGTGCCATCCTTGAGTTGCTTGATTTGAAATCCAAGGAAGAACTTCAACTCTCCCATCATGGACATCTCAAACCTATTTGTCATAATCCTACTAAATTTCTCACAAAAAGCCACATTAGTACTACCAAATATTATGTCATCGACATATATTTGGCAAATAAAGATATCATTATTGACTTTGCGAGTAAACAAAGTAGCATCGACCTTTCCTATCTCAAAACCTTGTTTGAGTAGGAAATCATTCAAGTAATCATACCAAGCTCTAAGGGCTTGTTTGAGCCCATAGAGTGCCTTGTCAAGCTTGTAGACATGGTTTGGATACTTGGGGTCTTCAAAGCCCTGTGGTTGCTCTAGATACACCAACTCGGATAGGGGGGCATTGAGAAATGCACTCTTCACGTCCATTTGATATAGCTTGAAATCATGATGAGCGGCATAGGCAAGTAGAATACGAATTGATTCTAGCCTAGCCACTAGTGCATAGGTCTCCCCAAAATCCAAGCCTTTAATTTGAGTGAATCCTTGAGCCACCAACCTTGCCTTGTTCCTTGTTATCACACCATGCTCATCTTGCTTGTTGCAGAAGACCCACTTGGTTCCAATCATATTTTGCTTGGGCCTTTCCACCAAGGACCAGACTTCATTTCTAGTAAAGTTGTTCAACTCCTCTTGCATGGCTATCATCCAATCTAGATCATCGAGTGCCTCTTCCACCCTACAAGGTTCCAAAGGAGAAACAAAAGAGTAATGTTCACAAAAACTTGCTAAATGGGAACATGTAGTTACCCCTCGTCGAATGCTCCCCAATATGTTATTAACGGGATGATCCCATTAAATGGATTGATGCACTCTAGGATGTGACACTTGAGTTGATCTTTGGATGGGGCCATCATCGTCATCATCATGGTCATGATCGATTGGAGGATCACAACCATGAGCTTGTGGAGGGTTGACTTCACTTCTTTCTTCATTGTTGAGTTGAGGTTGAGCTTGCTCATTGTTGACACCATCTTCATGAGAATGACCTTGTGCTTCATTTGATCTCCCATCTTGATTATTTCTTGTTGCGGAAGCTTCACCATGTTTATTGGATGAAACATGATGAATGATTGGATCAAGATCAATATGCACAACATGGTCTTCATCTTCGTCTTCGACGGGCTTTACTTCACCAATGGCAAGCTTTTTTATTGCTTTGTGTGGAGCTTCTTCATTACCTACAATCTCAACATTGACTTGCTCCTTTTGAGAGCCGTCGGTTTCATCAAAAGTCACGTCTACCCTGATTTCAATTAAACCGGTGGTTTTATTGAAAACACGATATCCATGTTCGTTAGTACCATAACCAAGCATGAAACCTTCATCAACCTTTGGTGCAAACTTAGAGCTTTTGGATTTCTTGTTAAGTATGAAACACTTGGATCCAAAAACTCTAAAGTAGTGCACCTTAGGCTTTTTACCGGTTAGAAGTTCGTAGGCGGTCTTTTCTCTTTTCTTGTGAAGATATAAGCGGTTGATGGCTTGGCATGCCATGTTGACTGCTTCCGCCCAATAGTTGGTTGAAGTCTTGTACTCATCCAACATTGCTCTTGCGACTTCTATGAGCATTCGGTTCTTCCTCTCCACAACACCATTTTGTTGTAGAGTGTATGGAACCAAAAACTCATGCTTGATTCCTTCTTCATCAAGAAACTCTTCAATATTGGTATTCTTGAACTCCATCTCATTGTCACTTCTAACTCTCTTGATTTTGACATCAAACTCATTTTGGGCTCTTCTTGCAAACTTCTTAAAGATACCTTGGACTTCACTATTTTCACGCAAAAAGAATACCCAAGTGAAACGAGAATAATCATCAACAATTACAAAACCATATTTGTTACCACCATTACTTATATAAGCGATGGGTCTAAATATGTCCATGTGAAGCAACTCCAATGGCCTTTCGGTTGTCATAACATTCTTGACGAGATGTTTAGCTCCAACTTGTTTTCCCGCTTGGCATGTACTACAAATCCTATCTTTCTCAAAAGAAACATTTGTTAGTCCAAGGATGTGTTTGACTTTTTGAAGTTTGGCCAAGTTCCTCATCCCAACATGGGCAAGTTGGCGATCCCATAACCAACCCATGCTATATTTTTTTCTATTAAGCAAGTCTTAGGATTTACTCTATTTGATGTGAAATCAACTAGATAGAGTTTCCCTTTTAAATAACTTATAAATGCAATAGAGGAATCCTCCCTTCTATAGACTTCCACACCCTTATCCATAAAGAGACAATTATAACCCATCTCATAAAGTTGTGAGACAGATAATAAATTGTATCTCAACGAATTCACAAGTAAAATATTTGAAATGGAATTATCATTTGATATAGCAATTTTATCCAAACCGAGAACTTCTCCTTTTCCATTGTCACCAAACACAATATTCCCACTTTGATCATGACTTGGTTGGAATGACGTGAACATGTCCTTCTCTTCGGTCATATGATTGGTGCATCCACTATCCAACACCCAACTTGTTCCACCAGAGGAATATTCCTACAAAGATAAATCAAGCTTTTGTTTTAGGTACCCAAAAGGATTTGGGTCCTAGGGGGTTAGTCACATAAAACTTGGGCACCCAAACACTCCTCATAATTTTCTTCCTCTTTTGGGCACCAACATACTTAACCATAATCTTTCCATTCTTGCCCCAACAACACATATAGTCACTAGCATAGCACCGTGGAAGTGGTGCTTGTGGCTTGGGGGCCTCGGATTACTTCATCTTGATTGTCCTATCACTTGTAGGTTGGATCTTTGGAATGTAGACCTTGTTGTTGGCCTTGCATATAAGCTCATCAAGAGCAACGCCCTTGTTGAACTTCACACAAGGCACACCATTGATTATGAATCTCCTTGTCTTTCTTCTCTAACTCAACAAGGTTAGTTGTATATGTATTCACATCAATTTTATAGCATCTTTCACAACCATTACTAGTGGAGACATTAGAGTCTTTGGTTGCCTTAGGAGAAGTTGAAGTGCTAGCCCAAAGAGTACTAAGTTTAGCTCAAGATTTCGGTATTTTTCTTCCAAGCTTGTGAGGCTTTCTTGAGCTATACTCTTCTCATTCTTGAGGCTAGCTACTTGATCATTAATCGAGGAATGTTCCTTAGTCAATTTCTCAATTGAGTCATTGGCTAAAGACAATTCTACGGTTAACTTCTGAACCTTCATCTTTTCCTTGGCGATAGATGCTTCAAGTGCAAGATTTTTCTCTCTTGAGTGATTATATCTCCTTGCATATCTAAGCATCTATCACTCTTCTCTAATTTCTTTATTAGCGTTTTTATTTTAGTGAAGGCTTTTTTACCAAAAAATTTCTTTATCATGGTTGCTTCAATTTCTTCTATGTTCTCATCACAACTATCATACTTATCACTAGAGGGATCGGGTGTAACATGTACCTTCTCCCCTTTAGCCATGAGGCAAGTTGGAGTGTAGTAGTCATTGTCGATGAGGTTGGAGAAGAGCTTCGATGGTGAAGATAGGTTGGGGAAGAGTTTTGGTGGTGAAGTTGAGTTGGGGAAGATCATGGTTGGTGAAGAAGAATGGTGGATGGCGATGTTTGTGGCTCCCTTCTTCTTCTCATCATCACTTGAGTCACTATCATTTGACTCCCACTCTTCCTCAAGATGAGCTTCACCTCTCTTCTTGCCTTTGTTCTTCTTGTCTTCATCTTTATCGTGCTTGTGCTTCTTCTTCTCATTAGGACAATCGGCTATGAAATGACCGGTTTGACCACATCCATAGCAAAACCTCTTTTTGAATCTTCTCTTTCCATCACCATGAGTCTTACAGTTGCTCTTCTTCTTCATAAACTTTCTAAGATTTCTAATCACAAATGCAACCTCTGCATCAAAATCTTCTTCTCCACTTGAGGAATCATCCTTCACTTTCTTCTTCTTCTCTTGACTTAAACCTTGACCTTCATATTGTTGAGTTGCTTTAAGGCCCGCACTCTTGTTGTATCCCATTGCATTAGTATTTTGATTGTGAGCATTGATTGCATCTTCATCTCGACACTCATGATTCTTGAGTTTTGAAAGAACTTGGGGTGTCATCTCATCATAACCGGGCCTTTCCATGATCATGGACGCTAGCATGTTGTTCTTGGCTCTATAGGTTCTCAACATCTTTCTAGCAACCTTGTTGTCATCCCATTTGGTGCTTCCAAGAGCTCTTATGCGATTGACCAATGACATAAGCCTATCAAACATGGATTGTGTTGTTTCATTTTGCAAGAACACAAATATTTCCAATTCACCTTGAAGTAACTCAATGTTGCCTTTTCTCACACTTCTATCTCCTTCAAATGACACTTTCAAAGTATCCCAAATTTGTTTTGCACTCTTTATTCCATTCACTTTTCTAAACTCATCCAGAGCTAGGCTTGACACAAGCAATGCTACAGCTTGTGCATTTTGATGGAGATTGTGCACTTCTTTCGGAGTTATCTCTCTATCTTCATTGATAGGAATCATCACACCAACATCCACAACTTCCCAAAGTCTTGTGGCAATGAGATGCATCTTCATCTTGTAAGACCAATCAGTGTATCTTGTTCCATCAAAGTGAGGTGGCTTGCCAATGTTGATGGAAGGAGTACATAGAGGTGAACCTTTAATGAGTTGTCCATAGTCAAAGCTCATGTTTGAATATATTCTCTTTCCATGAGCATGCTCACCGGCTCCAATATCACTAGCGACATTTTTGTTTGCTTCATTCTTGTCACTTGTTGTATCATTCTTACCACTTATTGCATCATCAACCTTCTTGCTCAATTCTTCCTTCATCTTGATCATCTCATCTTCATCTTCTTCATTTCATCTTGGAAGAACTTAACTTGAGTAGCCATCAACTCTTTAGCTATATTCTTGGTCATCTCGGCGGCAACGGCTTGCATCTTGTCGGACTTTGGCATTGTTTCTTCTCACACGGTGAAGCACTAAAAGAAGACCTTGCTCTGATACTAATTGAAAGGATCTAATAATGCATAAAGGGGGGGTGAATAGGTGTATCTAAAAATTAACTGCAAATGCTAAGTTCAAATTTGTCAGTCAATGTCGGAAGTCCCAACATTTTGGGTTGGAACTCCTGACGTAGTCAGAAGTTCCAGCACAAACGCTAGAAAATCCTGACGCCTACATGAACTACAAAAGCAGTGCCAAATTTAACTTTGCGGATAAATAATCTTACAACACCACCTTCTAGTGGTTTGGTGAAGATGTTGGCTCACTCCCTTGATACCAAAATGCCTCCAAACCATAGATCGAGTCCAAACCCTAAAATGAAGTTCGGGAGAGAGAGAGACAAGCAAATACAAGTAATCTTGAGTAAACACAACAACAAGCACACGGGACACAAAGATTTATCCCGAGGTTCGGCAACCCCACAAAGGAGCTCCTACGTCCTCATTGTTGAGGTGACCACAAAGGTCAGAGTCTCTTTCACCTCCTTACCTCTCTCAAAGCAACCACAAAGGTCACTTGAGCTTTCCACTAAGAAATCAAGGGTAATACAAACTTCCCAAGACTCTTCCACAAGATGGAAGCTCTTGGTCAACGCCTAGCCGACTAGGGGCAAAGCCCTAAGAGTAATAGACGCAAATCTAACCGGCTTGACGAAGAAATCAAGTGCTCAAGCTTGTCAAAGTGATTCTCTCACTTAATCCACTCTCCTTTCACTCAAAACCCTAGGGGAATCGAAGAGTGGAGCAAAGGAGGGAGGAGAGATGTGCCTTTGTTGCTTGGGAGCTATTGAACATGAAGGTTGGTGAGTTGTGAATAAGTCCTTAATGGTTAGAAGTGAAGAGAGGGCTATTTATACTCATAGTAGAAATCTAACTATTTAGATCTACGTTGGAAGTTCCGACGCAGATCTCAGGACTTCCGACCTTAACAGAAAACACTGTTCACACAGGGTCAAAGTCCGCATGAGCAAGTCAATGTCGGAACTCCCAACAAACGTCGGGACTTCCGACTATCGGGACTCCCGACGTACGTCGGGACTCCCGACATGCGCAGATAGCCAACCAGCAAAACCCCAGGTGTCGGGACTCCTGACATGGGTTGGGACTTCCGACTATCGGGAGTTATGAAGTACGTCGGGACTTTCGACAGGCGCAGACAGCGGCCAGCAAACCCCCAGGTGTCGGGACTCCCGACTTGGGTCGGGACTTCCGACTCACGTCGGGACTTTCGACGGCCACTGTCATTGCGCAGGCTAAGTGACAGGGCGTTAGGACTTCTGGCATGAGTCGTGACTTCCGACGGTCGGGAGTTTCGGCTTACGTCGGGACTTCCGACACCAACAGTCACTGAAAAATATTCTACGTGCTCGTGGAGTGCTAGAGTGTCTCTCTTTTGATTTTATTTTTATGCTTGAGCACTCTATCTTCCTTAGACCAACTAAGTTTGCATCCCTCTTTATAGTGCGACGGATCCTAAATTCAAAAACAAAAATAAAACCTTTGGAGAGCGCTTTGAGTTCGTCCACCTTTACAACTTTAAGAATTGAGGGATACCATTTCATCTTTATCAACTCTTTGAATCTTTCATAGGACTAATAGCTGCGACATATCTCATTAAGATCATATTAGTCCCTAATTTGGATGTCATCAATACACCAAAACCCACATAGGGGGCAAATGCACTTTCACTAATTGAACTCATGTTTTAGTACTGTGTTGCATTGAGGATTGTTGTAGTTAAGGCTAGCTTGTGTCTGTGTTGTATGGACTTGTTGTCGTGATAATAAGCTCCATACATAACATGATTACAATATTTATGACTCCCTACATAACAGGATTTCAATGTTCATGACTCCACACATAACAGGATTACAATATTTATGACTCCAAAAGAACCATATGCAGGCAGAGCAGCCACTTGTGCTGGACCATCTTAGAACCTAGATTAGGATGAACCATGCAACATCCATTGGTGTTCGATAAGATCCATCTGTAACTGGCTATGGATGGCAGTATTCTTCAACTTATGATGTTTATTAATATACTCCACTCTCTTGGGTTATGGTCTGGTATGGAGTAGCAGGAACCCCAACATTGTCATAGTCCATGTTCTCCGCAAGTTTCCCTTCATCCTCGATAATCATATTATGCATAAGTATGCACGCTGTCATAATATCCCTAATCTGTTCACGATTCCAACCAGATGCAGGGCCTCGAACAATAGCCCACCTAGACTGAAGGACACCAAAAGCGCGCTCGATATCTTTACGAACTTTTTCCTGCTCCTTAGCAAAGTGTGCTGCCTTCATATCTAGGGGATGGGAAATGGTCTTCACAAAAGCCGGGCAATTGGGGTATATACCATCAACAAGATAATAACCCATGTCATACGTGTGACCATTAACGGTGAATGATATCGGAGCTGCTTGGCCTTTCAAATATGCGGAGAAGACGGATGACTTTTGAAGGACATTAATATCATTGCAGCTGCCTGGCATGCCGAAATAGGCATGCCATATCCAAAGGTCATGCGAAGCTACCGCCTCAAGTATCATG